>NC_064217.1:6723287-6850787 GCF_023101765.2 Spodoptera frugiperda | reverse complement strand
GTGGCGTCTCGTCACCAGACCACCACAAACTGTACACTCCATTTATGTACACGAGTTCTTAAGTAAGTAGTATTGCAAGAAACATGAGACAAATTGAGTATGCAACACTTTTTTGTGACATACAAGCAGACCGATTATCTGATGGTGAGTGATCAGAGCCGCCCCATGGCAGCTCCATTAGGTTACATTTGCTTAGAAAACAATTATCTATAATCATGAATCCTAGAATATAATAATTCTTATTTAAGCAGGCTTTATCTGAGGGCTTAGTGCGAATTTGTTTTACGTTTAACGAGATCGATACGAGACTTTATCGCGTTTAGCGCTCTATACAAACAAGAAACGAAGCGAGAACACTTTCGGCGCTCTGATTGGTTGGTTAATTGACGCCGGCCAATCAGAGCGCCGAACACACTCCCTTTTTGTTTTCGTTCAACGTAAAGCAAACTTTTACTAAGAGTACTGATTGGTCTACTCCAATGAACCAACCAATCGGACTTAGACTTCAGGAGATAAAAATTGGCATTTTTATTTCAGATAAAATGTTGTTACCGGTAATAATGGCGACGCAAGACATAACGACTTTGAACATGATACTGAGAATAATGTGCGAGTCCTGGCTGCACCACATCTACGTCGCTAAAGTTAAGTTCACGTAAGTAATTTTAATATTATTATGCCTCGTTAATAGACACAGTATTTTAACTACCTGTGTCGTACACTCGTACCAACCCTATCTCAAAATTTAAGAGGACTCTCTGTGTATAACATAAAAAAATCAAATGTTAGGTATTGTCCTTCTTGTTAGAGCGATATAAATGTGCCGGCGCTCCTGATCAAGCCAGTATTTATGAATTTATCCATTTTGTAATGGTTCTATAATCAGACCATTTAAAAATCTGTGTTGCACTACCTGCTGCCAGCAGCTTCGCCCGCGTTCCTGTGGGGAAAAAAGTATCCTATCACCCAAGTCAGCTCACCCATTTCAAAAAAATCAATTCAGTATTTTCAGCGTGATTGACGGACAAACATCCAAACAAACAAATAAACTTTCACATTTAAAATATTAGTGTGATAAAACAGTGGTTTCTTTTTTATTTCAGAAAAGATGCAGCAATGCAACTGTTGCATGATTTTAACGAAGTGAGAAACTGGTTGAGCGATTGCAAACAGCTTGCGACCGCGTCGAAGAAACAAATGCTACAGAACGAAGTTCTAAGGTAATTATTTTAAAGCTTACATACGAATTATCTTATTACAATTTTCTGAAGAAATAAAAAAATAAATAAAATAAAATTCCTGTTATTTAATTAAAATCACAAAATAAGAGTTTAACTAGAATGTGAACTAGACCTGTGTCGTGGGTGCGTTTACAAACATGTTACCCAAACCCAAAGCAACAATTTGTGGGTCACAGAGTTACTCTGTGCGAGAATCAAATCCACTACACGTTACGCGGCAGCCGGTTGCTCAGCCACCGCGTCAACCGTACAGTCGAATTAATGTGCTAGTCAACTGTTGACCCCTATTTTATCTCCTCTATACTACGAGTAATATATTAAATGCGAAAAAAACAGAACCTATTGTCACACATTGTCTATTCTCCATTTACAATAACGATAATTTTATTACAGGCGATGTGAAGGTGTAGGCAGGTTATTGCTGCATGCCCCAGGAGATCTGATATCGATGCAAGACTCCACCATGCAGTCTGCACAACAAGTTCGGAAAGAAGGTAAGTTTCATCATCAGCTGATGGAATTTAAACACCACAGTTTCAAAACTGTGGGAGAGCCATGCTTCGGCACGAATGGACCGGCTCGACCGTAGTAATACCACCGGAGAAAATCGACGTGAAACAACGCTTGCGTTGTGCAAGTGACGTTACCGGTGGTCAAGTGATGTTACCCCTCTTCCCAATTCTCGATTCTCCAACAACCCTTAGATTCCTAACCCCCAAAAGGCCGGCAACGCACATGTGACGCTTCTGGTGTTTCGGGTGTCCATGGGCGGCGGCGATTGCTTACCATCAGGGGATCCGTCTGCTCGTTTACCGACTTATACCATAAAAAAATGAAATCCATTTTTATTCTACAGCATCAGAAAATGACACACCAGAACAGTTGATGCCAGCCGAGATGTACGTTCCAAATCAGAAGCAATGGCTCACGTTACGAGCTAAGAAAATGAAAGGACCAATCGCTTTTACTCTATGCTGCTTCGTACTCTACTAACGTAGTTAGAAATAAAATATATACCACCATTTATATCAGTTTTTTATTCTTTATTCCCAATTTACATGATGATCTTATAACTAATGACCAGTTTTAATAACCTATCTATCAGTCGGTAGATTTGGCTAACAGAGAGAAATTTTGACACATTTTCAAGAATGTTTGCTTAAAAACCTCGTTTTAATAAAGACTACTACATCTATCCAAAAAAAGCCCCGTTTGCATTTGACATACATTTTTGAATTATATCCAAAAGATAAGTTATTTTCAAATAGCCAAATTAGTCGACAGATGGGTTACTGAAAATGGCTATAAATGATTCTAAATACATGAAATGGTTATAAGTTATAACCATTTATTGTATATACCTATTGTTATAACTTATAACAATAGACAGACATACAGTAATTCATTGCATTTCGTATCGATATAAATAGTTACAAGTTACTAAAAAGCTCTAGAAAATTATTGACTGAATTTTATTGGTACACGTTTCTAATGCATTGAATATCACTAAGGTTCATCCATGAAGCAAATACAAAGAGATGTCATAACTGCATTTCCCTGTAATATAATGCGTGACACTACAGGGAGCGCGAGGCGTTACAAACCACATCCCTTTATTTTCCATCTAGCGGTCCCATACTATAAAAACGTGCCAATTGTCCACATTTTAATAAGTCACTTTCTGAGCGCTTATAACCTATCTACACCTTTTTATTTGTGTCACAGTGCACAATCACATTACGGCATCTCCTCTTTGTACTTGCTTCATGGGTTCATCACTCATCAACTCGTTACACCACTTGCTAGTATTGAGCATTAGCTACAGGTCACTATAGACTATGTAACATTGAGCGAAAATTCAACTAAAGTCCCAAATAAGAGTCTTACCCAACGCTGACTTGTACCAATCCAAATTAAATACATATTATACAACTTAAAAGCCTCTTAACAAATATTGCCCTACGTCCAAAATACCTACTCGAAAAGCACCAAAAAATCTAAAGTGAAATGTTGTGTTACAAGTTGACGAGTGGTAACAATTATACCAATCACAAACTCTTACTTAAAATTTAGAAACAACAGAACCAAAAAATATGTACACAAGTAAATCATAGAACTAAATAATACTAAATTTATTTCCTAAAAGATTTATAGTTTGTCTGATATCGTTGCATCGCGCAGTACGGCGGGTGGGTATCAATCTGATCCGAATGTTAACCTTATTATGAAGTCAAACTTTACATTTTCCAACCCCTAAAATATTATTTACCTCGTCGTGCATAAATAGTTTGTCGTACAACGGTTTCCGTCAAACTATAATTTTCAAACAATACATAATTAATCTAATGTATTGTTCGTAATCGAAATTAATTAAAATCAACAAATAAAAAGGAATCCATTTTCATAGAATAAAAAAAAAAATGGTACGAACCGGTGACTTTTTACGTAAAATACTCCTACCTAACTACTTTAATTAAATTGATTTTTGATTAATATGTGAAAAATTACTAATAGTCCGGTCAAATGCGCTATAAAACTAGAGATTAAATAAATAAAAATCGCAATTATTGACTACACTGTAACAAATAGTATGTTACAAAAGTCGCCATTGATACAGAGTGTGCTAAACATTTTGACAAATTCTTGCAACAATCCTTTAGTATCCTATTTGTATTGGTTGTACCCAAAGCCTGAACAACTTTTATCTGTTAAATTGTTTATTTTGACCGGACTATTAGACAATTAAACTTATTGATCTAAAAACACATACATGAGTTGCTTAAACCTACTTACACATTTCTTTACAGTCAAAAGTGACCAGTCTGCTTCGTCTAGCATTTCATGCCTTATCTCAAAATTCCATCACATTCATTTTAAAGATATAAAGTTCTACTGATTAAATGCTCGGAATAGAACAAATAATTAGCTTCTTTCAACATAGTATAATCCTTAGCACGAACTATTACCAGATTTTTTTATAATAGGGATGAGTTCTTGCAATTTGTATTTTCTTAGTTTGTATAGTTAGTTATTGTCATAATTTAGTTTCAAAAGTGTTTTGTACTTCAAAGAAAATTAACGGAAACAAAGAAAATAATTTGTGTTAGTAGTTAAATGAGAAACTACATAATGCTTGAACTTACCCACGAAAAATCTTACCCAGGTTGACCAGGTTCGTGCTGGGTATTACACCTTTTGTTTTCTGAGATAGAGTTTAAAAAATAATAATATTCTCAAATAATATAGGGGCATTAATATTGAACGTGTTCTGCTGTTCTATTACGCTTGTGATATTAAAATGCTAATGTGTGAAAATATAATCGGCCTTATTACTTAAATGGCAAAGTTTATAATAGCTTGTTCAGTGAGTATTTGTGTGTCTGTCTGTAAGCAACATAGATTCAAAACTGATTTTGATTTAAATCGAAGAATGATTCATTGGTCAAGGATTTTATTGAATAATATTCAGACCTTTATTCATAAGCTCTTTTCATTTCCACT
This sequence comes from Spodoptera frugiperda, assembly GCF_023101765.2. Lineage (NCBI taxonomy): Eukaryota > Metazoa > Arthropoda > Insecta > Lepidoptera > Noctuidae > Spodoptera > Spodoptera frugiperda. The sequence continues at coordinate 6,846,045 of NC_064217.1, read as the reverse complement.
ACTTCCACGATTGTCATCAGTTTAAGAACATACAAATCCCAGTATCATGCATACATATGTCAATATCACACATTTTAAAAGACAAAACCTTTTTAGTCGTAAGCTTGAAGAATAATTTACACTCTACGATCATATCTTACATGAAAACTAAGTTGAGTAGCTTCATCTACACAACAAACATCTATCTGTAGCTGCACGTTGAACGAAAACTGATTTGCCGGCTCGAATAAACAAACTAATCAGAGCAAACTTGTACTAAGGGTACCGACTGGTGGGTTTGTTCGCGCCGACCAATCAGAGCGCCTTGGTTTTGTTTTAGTTGAACGTAAAGCCAACTCGTACTAAGGGTACTGATCTATCATCTATGTGTGGGTATTTGTTGCATTTCAATAGACTAACTACTACATAAAGTTATATCGGTTCGAAGCATATTTTCTACTGATTAATAAGTTTAAGATTGAAGCTATTATAACGAACTAAAGAGGACTAAGGTAAGACAAATAATTACAAGTTTACTTTCAATAAATGTAATCGTTACATCCAATGTTCTTCATGAAAATTGATAATTCATTTTCTATTCTAATCTGTGTCAAATTTAATCATCAAAATAAAAAATTAAAAGCCACTAACTACACTTAAAGCTTATAAAAAACTCACTAGTCATCATCGGAATCAGATCGTCGACATTTTTCCTTCAACTTTTCATACTCGTTGCGTCTGATTAAATCTTCTTTAATCTTCTGCATGTCGCTTAGTAGACTGCTTACTTGGACCTGATCCAGTTTATCTTGGGGAAATGAGGAGTCACTGTCAAGGCCAGAATCTTCATTAGACTTGTCTGCTGGCATAATTTCTTCTTCAGACATAGCTGGGTTACTTTCTTCTGAGCTTTCGTACTGAGTGTCGAGTCTGTAGGCTTTTGGTACTTTATCGTCGAATTTCGGGTTGTTCACCGCTGCCCCGTCCTGTGGGCTATTGTTGCCGTTTGCACGCTTCTTCTTCTTGCGTAGACTCTTTGCTATGACTCTCTTCTGGTGGTCTAGTTGTGGGAATAGTTCTGTAGAAGGAAATATTGTATTATGATATGTATATAAATAATGTCCTACTTTTATAAAGTTAAATTTTGTCACTATTTTTCATGAAAAAATTAATTTGAAGCGAATTAAAACAAAGGACGATATTAATTACTATTTTGATTTGTTTATAGAACCTTGGATTTTTTATAGGGCGAGATACAACTTTTAGTGTAACGACGCGTCCATAAGTCCTAAAAACTGCTTACAGCTATTTTCCCTCATTAATTGACGAGTACTTTTATTTTTGTTATTTAAAAAGGTTTAATTTATTAGATTTATAAAATGCAAGACTTTTGATTAATGCCTTTTTTTCGGAGTTTCTATTATACATACCATGAGCACAGCTAAGTGCCTTTTCAGCGGCATTCATCTCCGCCTCTTGTATGGAGTGTCCTCTAGCCGCGGCTAACCTCTGTCCTCTGAAGTAAACGCCCACTGTATAGACGCGCGTATTCGTTGGACCTAAGCACTCGATCACCCTGTAAATATTAATATTAGAGGTTGACTTGCTAGAACTACTTAAATCATTATCAGAACAACCTAATTATGAAAAGGTATAATTAGTTTTAGATTTGAACATGGCAGGCGACTTAACATTTACAAGTTTAGGCATAATCTCCACGCTTGGTAGGCGAGTTGGATATTACAATTTAAAAGGTTCAGGGTTGTCAGAGAGCGTCATGTCCCGATCCCTGACAAATGCATTGCTTCATAGTCGGCACTTCGACAATCGCGGGAAGAGTAGGAGTTTTGACAAAAGTATCAACAACGACAGTAAAATTAATTAATATTAATTATAGCTCTTACTTGTACACAGGGATGTCAGGCTCGCCGCCCTCCATAGACCGCAGAGTGAGACAACACTGCTGGAGTTTGGACTTGGGGTCGTTCCAATCCTGGTTCATGATGAACTCTTGCAGGCGCGGGAACAAGCACGCGTTGCAGAACGCTTGGCAGTAGTCTAGGTTCTGAAATATTTATATTGAAAGTTTGAGTAATGGAGTAAAAGTGAGAGAAATAAGGGAGCTAGGTAGGGGAACAATTAGAGCTGGAAGAATTTCATAATTTACAAAACATTAAACGATAAGGACGAAAGTTCAAATTATTCGGCATTTCTGCAAATCAAATACAATGAAAAAATAAATGAGATATAACATGTTTTCCTTTAAACGGCATAAAAAACTTACGACGAGTCATACAGTGCATTATAAAGAGTAACGACTAAGGGAGTTCCCACTATTGAATTACTTTTGTATTTTTTCTTGGGGGCAAATCATGCAATGACTTCTCCCGCCCTGGGCGAGGCGTGTGAGTGTCAAGAGGGAGTGTTAGACCCTTACTGACTAAAAACCATCCCGTTCTTTCTCCGGCTTTACACGCCAGAGCCCGGTAAGCCGGCTACTATTACCATAGGAATAAAAAAGATGACATAAAACTATTACTGAATTTCTTCCTGTCTTTAATATCTGTACATAAACTTACCTTATCAATATAAAGAGCTCCGAGGAAAGCTTCAAGTAAATCAGCCTTGTGCTTCTTGGTGGTGGGCTTAGCTTTGGGGTTGTTGTATATCGCGTACGAGGACATGTCCAGGTCGTCGCACACCATCGACTGGGTGCGGTTGTTCACCAGAGATGAACGGAGCAACTGAGAGAGTGAAAATTTTAATTAGGTATTGATGTTAATGTAGGAGGTATTATAGATTAAAGATGAAAAGTTAATACTACTATATCATAGCAAAATAAACTTGGTTTATTTATAGTACACTACCACAAGTTAATTATTAGGAACATGGCCAATATTATGGCTTCGGAACCATGTTTCGACAATTGAGCTCGACAACTCATCCAATGAAACAATTCCTAAATAATAGTCATAGTTTGAAATGCAACACTCATGACAAATTATAAAATACAGTCCACATTTCTGATCCAAACCCCCAACTTTCCAAACACAATCATATCCTTATACACACAAGGTCTAAAATTCAACATTAATCATTAATCAACATTTATAATCACAACTTACAGACAGATGTCCTTCATGATGATCAGGGAAGTGTCGGTACAGTCTATCGGAGACTACCAGCTGCAGCACGGTGTCGCCGAGGAACTCGAGCCGTTGGTTGGAGCCGAGCGTTAGATGCGTGAACCCCACGGACCGGTCCGTGAATGCACGCGCTAGTAAACGGATGTGCTTGAATTGGACGCCTGTGAACAAAGATTTACATGATAGACATTATTAAAAACTGCAGAAACAGTGCCGTATACACCATGTAGCAAGAGGCAGCAAATACCACAGGGCCCTATGGAAGCCCCGATTCCCTAGGATCTCATTATCTGATTCTGACCACGTTACTAATTTTAAAGTATACCCTACCGAACAAAAAATAATCATGCAAATTCGTCCAGAAATGCTCAAATAATCGATGAAAATCAGTACAAATCTATAAAGTATTGTGAAAATAACATCGTTCAAGAACTAACACGAAAAGTTTCTTTGTAATCGTTTTGGATTATGTATTTACATCCTAAATTTCAATAGGCAATGTAACTCATTGGCCCCATGTGTCACCTCTGCGACGGGCTACCCCTTCGGAGATAAAAGGCATGACGTTACAAGTTTGTAGGTTTCGTGAAACCATACAATGTAAAATATATTTTCTAAATCGTTTTAATTTGTAAAAAATAACTTCTGTTTCACCGCACAACGTTATGACATTTATTAAACGCTGACTTACCGATAGAATTCTCGAAATTAACAAGTCGCTGTAGGAACTCGAAGTCCTTGATATATTTGCGGTCACCGAGCGGCTCCTGTTCCTGCAGCGGGTGTGCCCTGTCCTTGGTCCACACGTCCAGCAGGTCGGGCTGGTTGTGCCAGAGCGCTAGGGCGAATACACGATCTGCTACCTGTAGCGATAAAATTGATATGTTAGAATGGATGTGAGGATCGAAGTGTAGAGAAATTTCACCAAAAAATTTAGATAAATATTTTTTCAGGAATGGGGAAAATGAAAATGCAAATGTATATGTTTATTAAATTATACTATGTAAATGTAAATAATTGTTTGAATAGTAAAAATAATAGAACTGCCTTCGTATATAAATCACTTTTAGACGCTACAATAAATTCAGTTATGATTTTACCATTGTCCTTTTTGGCACAGCATCACGACAACATTACTTTTCATTTTAGTTTTATAGTTGAGCAAAAGACAACATGTTAAATATGCTTGTTTTCATATGTGTTTTGTATTTTATGTAACATTTCCGGAAAGCCAAAAAAATACTTAAAAACACTTTACCTTAACCCTGAACCTTACCTAAGACATGAAATGCTTACATATCAATTAAACATTATTTTATGGGGCTTAAAATGTAATGTGATATATTATATAAATAATATTCGTGTACTTACATCAATCCCAGCATCTAAGAAGAGTGCCCCCATGAGAGCCTCGAAGCAGTTTGCCATGGCGTGTCGCATGACCACCTCGCGACATAAGTCCGAGCCGTGAGCGTATAGCATGTACTGTTCCAGCTCTATGTTCTGTTACACAAAAATATTTAGTTAATAATAAATTATAGTCCCATCGTGTTTTATAATGAAAAAATGTAAGGTAAGGTATTCTTGGTCTATTTATTTAATATAATAATTTATGTTTGTCCAAGCCTTAAGTGTGGGAAAGCCATGGTTCGGCTCAACCGAAGTAATACCACGGCCTCAAACGACGTAAAACATCGCTTGCGTTGTATTTTGTCGTGTGTTACCCCTCTCCCCAATCGCCCTAATCCCCAACAATCCTCAAATTCCAATCCCCCCCCCCCAAAGGTTGACAACTCATTTGTAACGCCTCTAGTGTTTCAGATGTCCATAGGCGGCGCCAATTGCTTACCATCAGGTGATCGGTATGCTCATTTACCGGTTTATACTATAAAAAAAACGTACCTTAGCCAATTGCGCTAAATGCTGGTTCTGTACAATAGAAGCTCTGTAGGTGGCGAGTCCTCCTTCAGCCAGGCCGGGGAACATGCGGAACAAATGTATGGAGGACAGGAACTCCACTACCGCGTCACCCAGGAACTCCAGTCGTTCATTGTGCTTTATATCGGATTCCGTTTCGCTGTGCTTGCCGAACCGAGACATTATGTTTATTAGGGTCACGATACCTGGGGAAAGGAGATGGGTTTATAATTTAGTTCATGTCACTAGTGTTTGTAAGTAGAATAACACACAAAAGATAATTTTTAATGAGATTTTAAGTCAAATTATTTTATTAATTCTGAAAATGTCACTAGAGTTAGCTACTGCTAGCACAAATAGTGTCTGTTTGTTCTCGGTTAATCTACTGAAGATGGAATAGGAGTCAAAGTCATTCCACGTGGACTTTTATTGGTAGATAGTTGATAATAGCTAACTAAACTAATAAACTAAATTAAAGTGTACACTTGAGCTATTGTAATAACCCACTTTTTACTATATGCATTTGAATGTCATACGATTCATATACGCGGATCATACATGGGATCGCGGTACATGAATCGTATGTGTGTCTGTTTGTTCTGGGTAATCTCTGAAATGGCTGAACCCAATTTAACGCTACTTTTATCTTAACAACCTTTTTTTACATCAACAAAACACAACAAACCTTTCTTCCTAGTATAATGTATCCTTCTATCCCCATACTCAGGTTGCCGTATACCACAGTTGGTCAAACTGTTCCTCGCATGATCAGGGTTGGTTCCAAAGTTCTCCCTGTACGATGGATGAGTTAGGGCTGTTTGTAATAGCGCCCTTTGTTTGAACACGTAGCCAATCTTATTCTCGAGACTGTCCAAGGATTTGTGGAAGCGTAGATGTCTTACTAGTACCGGGATCAACATTGCGTGCTGAAAATAGATAATGAGTGTTCAGAATTTACAAAATATGCTGAGTATTTTTGTTTTTTTTAATGATTGTTTGTTCAAACCGGATTCGACTCCCACATGGAGCAACACTTTATGTGACCCACAAATTGTTGTTCCGGGTCTGGGTGCAATGTGTGTCCAATATGTAAAATAGCATGTTTATAAACACACACAGACACAGGAGAAAATTCTAGTATATAGGGCACAGCTTTTTTTAAAAAAAAAAAGCCTTTGAATAAGATTATTTTGAAATAATCTTAAATAGTATAGAAATAAATGAGTTGTTCCATAAATGTTGCACACAACCTAGGAAATATGCAACTACATTTTATTCGTTTACATACATACGTACATAAACTCACGTCTATCTCCCATGGGGGTAGGCAGAGACAATAGAACTCCAATTGCTACGAATCTTACACACTTTCGCTTCATCAACAGCCATCAGTATTTTCATGCACGCTCGTCGGTTAAATATTTATTCGTTTACAAGTTGATATTTTACATAACATTAACGCACACATCTTAAAGATAAATTTATTTGTACATTTTATTACTTTTTAATGAAGTTGATACAAATGATCCACCAAAACTGACCTGAACAACATCACACATAAGACCAGTAGTATGGAACCCTTCAGACGATATAGCGACAGTGACATCGCGTTTCATCTTACTCTGGGTCCTCATCTCTTGCAGTTTGGCCTCCTTAGCAGCCAACTTCTGGCGCTCCTTGAACGAAGGTTTCGCCATGTTGGCAATCAAGTGTCTGTACTTTACATAGTAACGCCACGCTTTTTGGTATCTAAAAATGTATATAAATAATAATATTAATTAATTGTATTTTTTATATAATAACGTGCACCAGTTTAGTCATCGAGATTTAAATCGATTAAGAGGGTTCGGCGCTGTGATTGGTTGGTACATTTGAGCCGGCCAATCAGTGCCGAACGCACTCTCGTTGCGATTTCGTTAAACGTAAAACAAACTCGCACTAATGGTACAGAGCGTCGAACCCGGTCTAGTTTCGTTCAAGTTAAAAGTAAAACAAAGTCTTACCAAGCCCTTTTTTTAGTATTTAGTCAGTTTTTTACACAAGCCATATTAGTATGTACGATATAGTTATCGTATTCTCATTTAGTTAACTTACTCTGGGTTCCCGGCATAACTGAGTTGTGGTGGTCGTATACCAAAATGTACTATCTCCGGGTAGTAAGGCTTATTTGACGAGTCATCAGACGTGGTCGGTGGACTCCGGTCTATCTGATCCACGCGGACTGAACACGGCTTCTTGCCCGGGTATGTCACTATCATACCTGGAATAAACAAAGTTATCTATATATTAATACGTGATGCAAAAACTTTCGGAACCTTTTTACGAAAATTGCGCGGACGTAGGAGCATAAAATTTGGTACACTTATAGTTTATGTGTAGGAGAAGTGAAAAATGCTAATAATTTTCAAAAATAATGCTTATAAAGTATATTTAATCAATAAATAAAACATTACACACACTACCATGCATAGCATCGTATTTGACAAAACGTCATCGTAGTTGACAGACATTGCGATGATATTCTCACGTCTCATATGAAAAGAGGTTTCTCATTGAAGGAGGTTTGGTTATTCATGATCCGCCGGAATACATTAATTTGAATTTCACAAAACTAATAGCAATTTGTTAAATAAAAATTATCCTTGAACGTATGGAAAGTGGTATTGTAAATTAAATCGTATATGGTCGAATTTCGACCCCTAGGCGGCCACTAGTAGCTTATTATTATATGTATAACATAAGGTGTAATTTGCCATAAGTAAGAAGAGAAGTATGTTGTCAATTGAATTTTAACTTTATAGCAATAGGCATAAAGTTGTATTTACAATAAGAGAGATGTAATATTACGATGATAAAGAGAAAATGCTTTTAAGGCTCAAATACAGATAAGGTGAAAACTCTCCTCTTTGGCCGCATTTCTATAGGTATCATGTTATTTTATTTGTTTAATAAAGATTCAGTATTCCGTTACCTTTGATTCTGTCCACAAACTTTTGCCAAGTATAATGGTCCATTCTATGCACCTCCTCCAATGTGTCTGGTGCTATCAGTAAACCACTCTCGTCAATCAAATACTTCAGCACTTCACACATTGATAAAACCTGGAATTTAATAAAACTTGTATTACATCGCAAATGATTCGTCAAAATAAATCGGTAGCGGTTTTTAGTATATCATACAAATTATTAAACCAAAGGCAACTTCAAAGATTTTAGCCAGAAAATAAAATAAAAATTTTAGAGAATGAATCAAACCATAATGTTTGAAAAAAGATCTTCTTTTTAAATTAGGTCCCACACTAGGATGTTTTCCTATGTCGTGGGTGAGTTTACAAATATACAAGTTCACATGCTAAGATATAAAACAGGTGCAAATACTACTAAATATTAATTAAAAAATAATTGAATACCTCACATCCACCCTCTGGTAAATATCGTACGAATCGCGGCATGAAATGAAACTGTGAGCAAGTGGTATCGGTGCCTTTACCCAAGTCCAAGTCAACTAACTCCAACAGCTCGTAGAATAGAAACTCCTCTGCAAAAATAATATTTTATAGTTAATAGTAATATTGTTGACTCACCTTAAGTTTCTTCTTAGTATCATGTGAAAATCCAGTCTCCGAAGTGCAAGTAGAGGTGCAAATAATTATACGATGATTATACAATGATATACAATTATACAGCGAACAATCATTATATAAGATCTCTTTTTCACCAGTTTTATTATGATTCCCATGTAACCCCATTACATGTCAGACCTGGTAATCGAATCCGAGATCCCTAACTCGGCAGTCGAAATTTCTACTACTCGACAAACGACGTAGTAATAACATAACTACTATGAATTTAAAATATAAAAATGAACTCTTCCAAAACTGTTATAAAAGGTATACTATCAAAAAGTTTTACCAAACAGGTCCAATTCCTTGACAGTAAAGTTCTGTGGCGCTGGTTCCTCCACATACAAGATAGTGTACTCGATATTGAACCTTATTACTTTGCAAGTAGGTAACTTTGCCAGTTTATAGTGAGAGAACATCGAAAACCCAGAGAATAAGAACTCGTGCTCATCATGAGCTATTATAGTTGGAGATTTTATCAAGAAGTTTGTCGGTGGTGAAACTGTTATCCTGGAAAATAAAAACATGTAATGCTTTAGAAACATGTCTTATTTTAACATGCATTAGAGTTAAGACTTTTATTCTCATTCAATGCAACACTGATATTAATTTCCTAAATTAGTTATATTATATGCAACGTCACGCCTTTTATCCCCGAAGGGGTAAGCAGAGGTGCACATTACGGCACGTAATACCATTGTACAATGTACACCTATATTTACCATTTGAGTTATAAGTCCCATGTAATAGGGGGTGAGCCAATTGCCATATACCGGGCACAATTCCAGACTCCGTGCTAATACTGAGAAATTTTCGAAAATCTGAATAAAGCCCAGTAATAATTTTGCCTGACCAGGGAATTGAACCCGAGACCGGGGTTGTTCGGCAGTCACACTTGCAACTGCTGGACCAACGAGGCAGTCAGATAAACAACTACTTTTTTAATTATAATTGATTCCATTACCTATATCATTCAGGGAAGCTAAGAATCATTAACATTCTAAGTTTGATGCCCTTTAAGTACATAAATACTACTGACCTGTAATGGTACAGCTTGTCATTGTTGCTCTGCGTCGGTATACACTTGGGGAAAGCCTCCTCACTGGCATAGACGCCATGTCGCATACCGTAACGCCGAGCACGCGCACTACAGCGGCACAGCGGACCACCATTCATTTCACCAGTATTATTGAACCTGTAGAATAAACAAATAACTTTTTAAAGTTGTTAAAATGCATACCTCAATTTTTTCAAGTCGGTATATTACATACCTAAATTTGAAAAATACTATGATGAAAACCGCATTAAAATCGTTTCAGCCCAACGCGATATAATCGCGCACAAATATACATACATACAGGTCAAATGGAGAACCTCCTTTTTTTAAATCGAAAAGTGTCTCTTTATTTTCAAAGTCGTATATGAAGATGATCATTATAGATGTACATACAATAGTTGTAGTATGGATGAGAGTTATGTAGGCACAATGTAGGAACAATATGGTTGACGCTGTCTGGAAGAGGTCAATGTTCGCTTGATAACTAAATAAGCCGATTCAATTGTCATCTTTATTACAGTGAGAGGACCCTGCACTGGATGCTAAAACTATTATAGTGCTCAAATCAAACACAGCATGTGCGAATAAAAGATATTCGTATAAGAAATTGGTACCTTGAGTAATGTGCTAGTACAACTACGGACCCCCATATATTTTTTTAAAAACATTACCCAATGAGTTTTCACGCTCTTTGAGGTTGTGGGTTGAGTCTCCCTCTTTGAGGTTTGTGGGACCACAGACGAGACGGAGACTTACCGAATTAAAGAATTACGTAAATTGTATTTTTTGCTTATACACATTGGTAGATATGACGCTGGCTAAACAACTACATATAACTAGCAACATCTTCACATTTTATTATGAAACTGTCAAAATATTTATGCTACTCACCACATCTCAGGATGTAGTCTCCTAGGGTGACTCTGTTTCCTTTGCAGCTCCAGCATGATCCTGTCCGTGTAGCCTTGGAGACCATCTTCATCCAAACATTCATCTTCACTCTCTGATGAAGAACTTCCATCTTCAGCTAAAAGTAAATTGCAGTGGTTAGTTATAGTTGCAGAATACATATGCATTTACAAGAAATTGGGGATTCCCTTTAACCGTATAATGTATTGGCTTAAGCTGTAAAATTATGCATGTTTTACTAATAAATAAATAATTTCCTGTCAAACTGATTAATAACTAGTTTGGTATTCCACCTTACAGCAGTCTTATAGCAATAAGAATTAGTATATTTAATTATTCTATCAACTTTTTCATGTATTTCTTAAGTTGTAGATAAGATGAAATGAAACAAGTAAGAAACTCACATTTATGTTTGCACATAGCAACTTTAGAAGGTCTCAGTGGTGGCAGTTCATCCACTTCAGGTCTAGCATTCCGCCCCCTTTCAATCAGCTGCTGGTAGAATGTTTCACAGATCTTCTCCAACTTAGCAGTTTGCTGGACTCCAGAACCATCCTCCACTGCCTTATAGTATAACTCTGCAGGAGAACTTCTAAACCACATCTTTGATATCTGCAATAGTTTTATAAATTCACAGTTTCTATGTAAATACTAAAACATAAAATAGGGGATAACAAAAATAACTAAAAGACAAAAGAGACGCTAAATCCACAATATTAAGGCATAATTTTATTCCAAAAATACAGTATGTTGTCCATTGAATAGTGTAAGATACAAAAATATTATAAGTAAAATCCACTACTTTTGCATATGCTCAATACAGAATTTTGCATGTGCAACCTTAAAATTCATTAATTAATTGTTTAGGCATACATTACATGCCAATAGATTATTGAAAAAATTGAGCAGTGCTGATTAAGAATATTTATGATGATTTGCCATTGATGATATTAAAATTGTTATTGTGAGTTTTTTATGGTATAAGCTTGTTGTTGCTTAATAACTTATATATTTTGTTATCAATATTTACCTCATCTTCATCTGACTGGTGTTCTTTAGACCATTGTTCCATTTTCTCTATGAAATCTTCAGAAGTCTTGCAGTAGTTCTTCCTATAAGATAAAAGTGAAAATATTAAATTAATCTGTGTTTTAGTAATGAGTTGGTTAGTAAAAGACACAAGAATGAAATGGATTTAAGCTTAAAAATTCATGCAAAATTAACAAGAATGGACCAAACTACAAACCTGTATTCTTCCAAAATTTTTTCTCGATCTGATAATGGTTTAGGTTCTTGTCTCATACTTCGTTGTGATACATGAGACATTTCACGGGTGCGGCTACGCATTCGAGATTCTCGGCTTGGTGATCTACAACTTTGCCTACTTGGTGATCTAAGTTTTCTTTGTTCATGAGCTCTACTATGACTCCTGTAGTCTCTGCTACGAGATGGACTGTGCCGCCTTTCATATTCACATCTTTTTCGCTCATACTCTCGCCTTTCATCAAATCTTTGTCTGTAAGACTTTTCTCGTTCCCTGTGACTAGAGTAAGAAGGACTGCGATGATTACGATGACTGCTTGAGCTGGTATGACTATGACGACTAGGACTGCGACTGTATCTTCGCTCACTACGGTGTCTCATTTCTCGTTCTCTATCACGTTCACGATCATAGTGTCTATCGTGGCCAGGAGAGCGCCTCCTGGATGAAGAACTGCGAGAAAGTCTATCATGAGAATCTCTTCGGGATCTTTCATCCTTCTCAGAATAAGATCCTGATGGTTTAGGTTTTCCAGAGCTCATGCTGGAGGAGTGAGAGTCTGGCCAGTCTTTAGAAGATGATGGTGTTTGTCTTGTTTGACTGTAGTTGTATCCAGAATAATCGTATGGTGGTGCATAGTAGGGTGGCGGCGGTGAATGCACATCTATCGGCATCATGGGATAGACCGCAGTAGGTGGGGGCACATTAATTGGAGTATAAGTTGTCACAGGGGCGTAAGCAGTTGAAGGTGAAGGAGATGGCGCCGGCTGCGTGAGCTTGTCCACATATGGCACAGGCGGCGGCATGAACGTCGGCGGAGGGCCATACATCGGCGGCGGCATCGTCGTTGTTATTGGAACTGGTGCCACTGGCGGTGGCATGTCCAACCGTGGCGGAGGTACACTATAATTTATTGTAGGTAGCGACATGTTCGGTGTTGAATTGTTTTTTAAATGTTTTTAGTGAAATATGCACATTGCTTTTATTTTTAGCCGATATATTACACACATCTCTGCATTTTGTTATTGATTAAACCGATTTCCATATTTATAAATACAATTAATTAGTACATTCATAACAAATCAATAATCAATACAACACAATGCAGGTCCAAATGACTTTGACTTTGACACGTTTATCAAATGACTTTGACGTTAGGTAGTGTTTAACAGGGTTGCCCATAAATTCTCTCTTTCTTACTTGTCTATGGATAATCTTCAGTCTTTGAGATAATAAACTTGATAAAAAAAAAACACTTTATTATTCAAGTTATGATGATTTTAAGGAAAATGAGATAGCTTTTTATAGATTTTGTTGTGGTTTAGGACTTTAGGTCGAGTGGTTCCAGCTGATTTAATTTTAGAGAAATGAGTAAAGGGCTTTTTGCTCTGATATTTGCAGTCGACGGCTCCCAAGTTCTCTGATTATCTCTCTTTGGGGAACTTTTTATGGTGGAGAGCCCGTTCACTCGTTTTGGCTTGGTTCACTTGTTAACTCTGAACATTTACCTATCGTATTATCATCATTAGCCTGTTCTGTAACTGTCCCACTGCTGAGTGAAGGATTCTTGTCAGACCGAGAAGAAAAGAGCTAGGTTTTAAATGCTAGAGAAATATACAACAATTTTTTTTGTTATCCAGAAAAAATTGACACATCCATTTCTATATGGCTCTATTAATACGTAATTGTTTCTAACACACATAATTTCTTGTCTATCTGTTTCTTCTGGCTAATCTCTGAAATAGTTGGACCTATTTTGACGAGACCTTTATTGACAGGTAGCTGATGAACTAAGGTGTAACTTAGGCTGCTTATACTTACTCAATAATCCACGCGAGCGGAGCCGCGGGCATTAGCTATTAGGACATAAAATTGATGTAAAAATAGATTTGAAAACACTAACAACTTTATTTAACAACAAACATTCATACATTTTTGCTAAAATCTAAATTATGACAGACTTCTCTTATTTTTGCACTGCCAAGGCACTCTCCGTCTTTGTAAAGGACACCAAACTGGCCTTCAGTGAGGGCTCTTAGATTATTTTGTAATATGATTGTGAGTCCCTCTCTGTTGTTGACTACTCTGCAAGGTGTGAGAGGTTTTGTATGTTGAAACCTAAAGTAGCACTCCAATACAGAGTTGCTACTTAGAGCCACTGGTTCACTGTGTATCCAATGTGGAGGGTGAGTGAAACATATATTGTTCCACAAAGCTGTATGTTTGGTACCCAATGCCTGGAATTAAGAATACATTAATTTATTATGTATATCTATTTTTTGCAGTTTTTGTATGTGGTCATAACTATATTACGTTATAAACAATCATTTAAAACACTATAGAAATAATCCATTTGGTAGTTTATGAGTTGTTATGGCATTTATACAGATAGACTGAGATTGAGAAATATGAAAAGGAGCAGGGGGGGGGTAATTAAATATGTAAGAATATATTCTTAACAGTTGAATAAATAATTGTCAACATACCACATAAATATTATTTGTTTCTAAATCTTTCTTGAATACGAAATAAGGTCCTGTATGATTAGGCAAACCACATCTTTGGCCTACAGTCCACTTGTGTAGACCTCCATGTTCACCCACTACTTGTCCTGTATCTATGTCTATGAATAGACCCTTCTTGGTCTGGATATACTGTAAAAAATAGCAACATTAATTTTATTAATAACCACATTCAAGCACTATTAGATTTCTCTTAGCTAAGATACATCAATAAATCACAAGTCAATCTTGAATCTATATTAAATATAAAACTGAAATTATGGCTATGTAGCTGCTAAACTATGGTTTCACATACATTATAAAATCAGTATTATAGAAGAAATTGCATGATCTCAAAACTACAATTACACTTTATATATTAAGGTATATAAAATGCATATGTACTTACTTCTTCAATAAAATCCTGAAACTTATTTTTGCCAATGAAACATATTCCTGTACTATCCTTTTTATTGGCTACTGTTAACAGGCCTTCAGCTTTGGCTATCTCTCTCACTTCTTTCTTGAGTAACCCAGCAATGGGGAACATACATTTTCTGAGAGCAAATTGTTTTATTTGTGATAAGAAAAATGTTTGATCTTTGTGCTTATCTGTAGGCTGTAGTAGCCTAACTCCTGAAACCAAAATGAAACATATTGCTTAGTTTATGGTTCCTGTTAGAATTTGGTTATTGTAAACAACTTTAGTAATAAATGTTCTTGATCTTTGGTGTAGAATATATTATCTTCTGGTATTGTCTACATACCTTCATTTTCATTATACTTTTCTAAAAACGGACCAAATGATGTATTAGCATAGTGTCCAGTAGCAATTGCATCAATTCCTAAATTGTTCCTGCAATGTTGGAAAAAGCTATCAAATTTAATATATCTATTGCACAGTATGTCCGGGTTTGGCGTCAGACCCGTCTCGTATTCTTTAAGTATTACTGTGAATACTTCGTTCCAATATTCTTTGATAAAATAAACTCTATGCAAGGGAATATTGAGCTTACGACACACGTATGTTGCGTCTTCAAAATCTTTTTCGTCTGAGCAAAATCCAGCTTCATAATTATTATCCCAATTCCTCATGAATACTCCTTCTACTTGGTATCCTGAAATTTATATTATTATTATATTTAGATGATATTAGCACCATTTAAAAATAGTCCTATAGTTGAATCATAATATTTACCAGCTCTTTTGAGCAAAAGTGCAGCTACAGCACTGTCAACGCCTCCTGAGATACCTAACGCTACTTTCTTAAACATTATGTAATTTGGTTAATAAATTAATACATTTTTCATTGAATTTTGCTAAAAACTCGTGTTTTAAAGTCCACATTCCACAATCACATCCAGTACAACTGTCAATTTGACGTCTACTGTCTGTCAATGACCATAGTGCTGGACGGCCACTTTTTGCTTAGTTGTAAAATGTATACATTGTCTTTTTGCTTATCAAATATGAAATACAGACCATAAACGACCATAAACAAAAACCATAGGTTTGAATAGAAATTATAATCTGTGACACTCGGTGATTTGACAAGTTTGTTTGTTGAATTGAAGTTTGCTTGCACTATCATCGTAGGTTATTCTTGCGGTATTTTAGAGAGCTTTGGTATTTATTCTCACCAAAATGGCAAACATTAATTTGCAATGTCTATTAGGAATACAGTGTAAGGATTTCGTTATGATAGCCGCTGACCAGAGCAATAGCCACAGTATTATGGTGATGAAAGACGGTGAGTTAGCGGTTTTTGACTCCTGAATATTTCTTGTTTCATTAATAACTTTGGATATTTATTGTGTTTTTATGTTTTAGATGAGGATAAGATCCACAAGATTTCCGATAAACTCATAATGGGCGTGATTGGTGACCAAGGGGACTCGACTCAGTTCGCCGAATATATCGCTAAGAATATCCAGTTGTACAAAATGCGCAACGGTTATGAGCTCGGACCCACTGCTGCGGCTAACTTCACACGAAGGAATCTCGCCGAATACTTGAGAAGCAGCGTAAGTATATGTCTAACAAGTGTCCTAACAAATCCAGTTAGATAATTCTAATAAACTGTCTTGTTGGTTGAGTAGTCTCAAGTGCAACTGCCCAGTAAGGGTTTCGAGACTTCTATCACGTACTGGAGGAGCCCTACTTGAGAATTATCCATACTGGTACAAACTGCTCATGTTTCACTTACTTGAGATTATGAACTGGTAAAAAGTGGGTGTTGTTATGCTTATGTGCACTTTACCTGCCCCTTAAGGATTTAGTGCATGTCTTGAAAGTTCAAATAACAATGTTGCAACTACTAACGATTAATACTTATTTATCTGATATTGTTTCAGACCCCTTACTTCGTGAATGTATTGATGGGTGGTTATGATAAGGAAAATGGTCCAGAACTGTACTTCATGGACTATTTGGCGTCCAGTGTGAAAGTTCCCTTTGCCTGCCATGGATATGGTGGATATCTCAGTTTGAGTATCATGGACCGCTATTATAAAGAAGGTAATATATCAATAATCTATTTATTTTATATTATATGTATGACAATACTGTGTACAAAGATTAAATAGATATGAAAAGCTTATATTTTCATCATTATCTTTATATTGTCAATAAGACGTTCACCACTGAACATTAGCCTCCCAAAAAGGCTTCCTGTGCACTTTAGTGGTTGTCAGTCGACCTTACTAATCTAGTCTCTTAGGTCAAGTCTAATCCTCTCATTTAATGTAATAACAATTTGATTAATATTTATCAATACTTGTTTTCAGATGCTACTGAGGAGGAAGCATATGAAATATTGAAGCTGTGTGTGAAGGAAGTCCACAGAAGATTGTTTGTCAGTCTGCCCAACTTCCAAGTGACCATTGTCAATAGGGACGGCATCAAAGTGTTGCCCGTTATCAACTCTGAGTTACTCAAGTGATTTGCTGTAATAAAGTAATTTTTTTCTTCATGATTGTTTCCATTTTTTACCATTTTTGTTATTGTTTTAGTAATACAAGCTGATTGATTGCATTACACTTAATAATAATTCGGAAGCATAAACAGCAAGTTCAGTCTCAACCCTAGTTGTTGACACAAAAGATTATAATATCTGAATCAGTTCCATTCAATGATTCCATGTGCAACTTAACCTTTAGCCCAAATTGAGTCATATAAAATTGTTTGGCATGTTTTTACATAATTTTGTATTCCAAATTATATAAAACATTTTTATTCTAATAAAGAACAATGAAACAGTGAGTTCACAGACAAAAAGCAAGCTCACAAAATTCTAAACTTTGCATGTATTTTTGGGGAAAACTAAAATAAAACATCAAACTGTCTTAAATTGTATTTTATTTAAATACTAATATGTCCTTAATCTTAAATTTTGTAATTTCTTGTATAAATTATCCGCCAGATTTGCCTCGGTCTGGGCTGGATGCCATACTTGCATCAGGGTTGTCCATTTGTGAACTACTTGGGTTGTCTCCGTCAACCATGTTGTCTCCTTCATTGTCTGATTGTTCTGTAACAAGAACAAAAATAACATATTTG
This sequence comes from Spodoptera frugiperda, assembly GCF_023101765.2. Lineage (NCBI taxonomy): Eukaryota > Metazoa > Arthropoda > Insecta > Lepidoptera > Noctuidae > Spodoptera > Spodoptera frugiperda. Next base: position 6,828,095 of record NC_064217.1, on the reverse strand, counting down.
TGTAGAAATAGTTATATATAATAGTAATAGGTAAATAAAACCTATCAACAAAATATTTTTAATTATACCTAATGCGCTCTAACAAGGTGCGGCTGACAGATTCAGTAACGTTTCGTATCACTCTTGAAAGTTGCTGCGATTTAAAAATTATGCCTTAAAATTTTACCTGTATCACATTCGTATTATGTTAAATCATTCGGATGCGTAGTTAATTAAATTAAAACCAACCGGAATGTTCTAGTATTCAATTAAAATCTAATGAAATGAAAAATAAAGTGTTATGCGTATAACGTAAAGCCATAGTCGTGTTTAGTGATGGGATGTACGGCTACGATGGATAGGTAGTCGATGTTTTTTTAGAATAAAAAACGAAAATCGTGCGTCGTTCAATTATCATTCTTAAAAAACCTTTAATTATGTGGGTAAATCCACTGTAGACGCGGCTCTCTCTGCCCAAACCACAGTGACATTATCTGAGCAGAAATATGTAGTAGGCAATTTTCTAGACATTTCCGGCGCCATTGATAATGCGTGGTGGTACTTAATCTAACATATACAAACTAATATATCCTTGTTTTCTTCACGGTTCTGTAAAACTGTAACTCTGAAACACCTCAGGGCTCGGTCATAAAATATTTATTTTAACAGTATATACACGTAGTTACACTGCACAACTAAATAACACACACATTTAATAAAAAAATTAAAGAGAATTAAATGTATGCTGCGAGTATCGATAGCGATAAAAAAAGATTTTTCTAATGTCCATCCCTAAAGAGAGACGTCAACGTCATACTGGCATCTGTCAGCCGCACCTTGTTATAGCGCAAAGGGTATAGTAGAAAAGTGATCAACATTGATTGATGGAAGAGTAATAGTAGAGCATCCCTAGTTTTCGTAGCCGCTTTTTCTTCCTTGAATCAGACTTATGGTTGTAATTCAGTTACATGAAATACACCGAAAAAAATTAAGTATTCGAAAATGTAGCGGATGCGGATTATTTGAAGCTCACATCCGCGGATGCGGATTTGATGCGAATGCGGATGCGGATTTTGAGTGCATAAATAACTGAATAAACATTTTTAAATTTACTTTTTATTTCCTAAATCACATAAGACTAATAAACGACACGTAAAGTCTCTAATCACTGAAACTATAAAATTATCAACGAGAAAAAACAGGACAAACAAAACCTGTCTGATCTGATCTTGTTACCAACTAATAAGTGTGTTCCTATTCGTCATTTACCGAATGAAGTTAGCCATTACCAAAACAAACGCGAAGCACGAGCCAATCTGGCTCCGCCCACTTTCTTTACAAGTCGTTACTTTTCGATGTGAAATTGTCAATCTACATCCGCAAAAACTCCGCATTGATTAATGCGGATGTGAATGCGAATGCAGATGTCTGAATTAATGCGAATAATCCGCATTTGCGGATGCGGATGCGAATATTCGTAACAACCCTGCTATGAAACTGGTTAAAATATTTACCTTTTTTATCAGCTGGCATATCTTCAGTTCTATTAGCAACTTGGAAGTGATATTCTAATTCATCAAAGTCAAATACTTGATCTGTTGGTAACAGACATGGTAAGTATGCAGGAAATGTTGGCTTGCAAGCTATTACTGAAAACAAGAAACAAATAAGCTATTAATCCTACTAATATTATAAATGCGAAAGTTTGTATGTCTGTTTGTTACTCCTTTATGACAAAATGGCAGATTTCTGGAACTACTATACCTAATGCGCTCTAACAAGGTGCGGCTGACAGATTCAGTAACGTTTCGTATCACCCTTGAAAGATGCTGCGATTTAAAAATTATGCCTTAATATTTTAGCTGTATCACATTCGTATTATGTTAAATCATTCGGATGCGTAGTTAATTAAATTAAAACCAACCGGAATGTTCTAGTATTCAATTAAAATCTAATGAAATGAAAAATAAAGTAAAGTGTTATGCGTATAACGTAAAGCCATAGTCGTGTTTAGTGATGGGATGTACGGCTACGATGGATAGGTAGTCGATGTTTTTTTTAGAATAAAAAACGAAAATCGTGCGTCGTTCAATTATCATTCTTAAAAAACCTTTAATTATGTGGGTAAATCCACTGTAGACGCGGCTCTCTCTGCCCAAACCACAGTGACATTATCTGAGCAGAAATATGTAGTAGGCATTTTTCTAGACATTTCCGGCGCCATTGATAATGCGTGGTGGTACTATTCCAACATATACAAACTAATATATCCTTGTTTCCTTCACGGTTCTGTAAAACTAACTCTGAAACACCTCAGGGCTCGGTCGTAAAATATTTATTTTGACAAGTATATACACGTAGTTAGACTGCACAACTAAATAACACACACATTTAATAAAAAAATTCAAGAGAATTAAATGTATGCTGCGAGTATCGATAGCGATAAAAAAAGATTTTTCTAATGTCCATCCCTAAAGAGAGACGTCAACGTCATACTGGCATCTGTCAGCCGCACCTTGTTAGAGCGCATTAGGTATAATCCAAGTTGAATAATTATTTTTGTGTTGGATAGTGCATTTATCGAGGAAGGCTATATAGGTTATAAAACACGCCATGAATAAAAGGAACCGGGCAGAGTGGGTGAAACCGCGCGAGAGTAGTTAATTTGTACATAAGAGGTAAAGGTTCTTACATGGGAAGACCTGGTTATCCTCTGTGTTAAATAAGTTGTGTGTTTCACTAGTCTTTGCCAGGAACTTTGTCAGTGCTCTCTCAATGTCCCTCTTCTGTGAGGCCGCTTTCTCTCTAATGGCTTCATATTCGGTTACTGGCTGTTTATGAGTCTGGAATAAATTGGAAGGTGGTTAAAAAGTTCTGACACAATCATGTAAAATTTTAACACTGAAAGTAAATCATTGGATAGCTGAATGCCAATCTAAGAGAGAGGGTGTTCATAGCAGTAACAGAACTATGAGAGTACAAGTTGTACTCTCATAGTTCTGTTGCTGTCCCTAGCGGGAAAAAGAAGAAACAATAAGTAGTGAGTGCAAGTAAATAGTGGTGTTTGTTTTGTGTATCTCCGAATCCTTCAGATGGCCAACCCTCTGAGTTTTGTTTTGAGGGAGATACAATCTTTATATATATAATTCTTCTGTAAGTGTGTATGTCACTGAACTCCTTTTAAACGACTGGACCGATTATGATGAAATTTTTTGTGTGTGTTCAAGGGGATCTGAGAATGGTTTAGATTCACAATTTTGTCCGCTGGACAATGTTTTTGTAAATAATTTTTAATTTATTAGTAGTTGTTGATTTTGGAATGTTTTCATTGGATCGGACAGACGGCGCTACCATCGCAGTGTACCATAGAAGTACAAGTTGACTAAATCTTATCAGTACCTTACTTCTATTTTTAATATGTGCTAGATGTGGTTATAATAATCAAAGTTGAATACTTACAGGTGTCCTAATATAAGCGTGTGGATCAGGTAATGGTGGCAGGTGGAATGGTATATGAGGAGCAGGCTTGGCTTTGGATCCCGCTGATAACATTGCTGGTGTCCGTGGAGCGGGAGCCTGCTGTGGTGGCTGGATCACATGTCTGTTTGGACGAGCTGCATACTGTTCCAAGCCTTGTAAGCTGATACCTGTAATAAAATTCATTTTCATTAGTCAGAAGATGTTCACTACTGGACAAAGGGTTATCTAGGGTAAAGAATAACTCACTAGTTGTATCATTAGAACTTAAAACGGGATATCACAAATTTTCAATCATGGCGCTTGCAACAGTGCTGAAATATCAGACTTATAGACATAAATAAACATGGTAAATATCCCATTTTAAGTTCTAATGATAGTGTTAGTGACCATGTCAGTTTAGAAACTTAAACCCACTAGTTAGATCCTTTGTGTGTTAAAAAACTTACCCATATTTACTAAGGCCATGATCACATCACCCAGCATTGGCTCCACTCTGCCTGATAGTTCACAGTAGTTTTTGGCTGAATTTCCAACTTCGCACAAAACTAAAAAGTAACAAAACAAGTTATTAAATACTAGGTTTTGTTAACAGTTTTACTCGCATAGTCACGGTAAAAAGTACCCAGACAGTTAAACCACACCATTATCTATCTCCATGTAAAATTTCATCCAAATCTTTTCAATTTGACATTCAAAAGTGCCTTCCCGGTCTATTTGAAATAAATAATTTTGACTTTGACAATGGTTATCTGTACTGTGTAAGTCCTCAGTAACTTTTGCATTCATAATATTAGTAGGATAATATTATACATCTATAGCATAAGTTATTATTCAAAATTAATTAGGTTTAATTCTTTATTAAGTAAAGTGAAAGTGCACTTAGTGTTTGGTTATGGGTTTTCTTTTTAAAAGTATTAAGAGTAACATTACCCATCACTTATGTTGTAACATTATTAACATAAGTAACTGGCAAAAAGTTGGTGTTAGTACTTCTCAGCTAATTCTCCGTAATTAGGTTTTAATTGTAGAAATTATTAAGTAGGTTATTGAAACATTTACTTACAACATTGAAGCATTTCTGTAAGGGTTTCTAGTGCCATTTTGTCAGTAGATTCAAAGCCATTTTCCAGTAAAACTGTGGATACTGCTATAGTAAGTATTCGTCTCCGTGCGTCTGATCCACTTTCCACCTTTTCCGTGCCTTCTGCCATATTTTTTTATACTATATTTTGTTCTGAAAAATACAATCAAATCAACAAAAATACGAACGCTATTTTGCTTGCTTCATTTGACAGTGACAGCTGTTAAGTTTGACAGTTTTTTTTATTTCCAGAAAGGACAGTTGGATTTGGAACTGACCCTTTTGGAACAGTCATCAACAGTCGGCTAACCTTAGATATCTGAGATATCTTTGCTTTGCTTCAGATATATAGAAAATTATTAACTGAATGTATGGTTGTTGTACTTATTGTAATTTGTAAGTACGTACATAAAATAAATGCATTTCATCCGATTTGACATGCTTAAAATTCTAAAAAGTTTTGGTTGGAACGCACACAACTAGTTATTAATTGTCATTATGACAGTGACAGTTAGACACGACAATTTTTAGACGTATGTGCGTAAGCACAAAGAATTGATTTCGTCAGGATTTATTAGATATTTCTTTAATTTTTCGGTCTTAGTTGATTAGAATGTATCAATTTTGAAAATAAGATCTTTTTTGGTTTTGTGATCAAGTGTAGAGAAGTAGTGGACATCAAATTAACTTATGTGTCACTCACCAAAGACAGCAACAAGAGAAGCAAATTGGGTAAGTGCCTTGCCTAATCATAATTGCATTTAAACAAATCTCAGTTCTCTTGGTTAATAGAGCATGGTATCGACTCATACTGACAGTAGGAGTACAGTAGGTATAAGGTGCATCGTTATTTAACTGGTTTATGTAATAATTGTGATTCCAATTGTGCTATTAACTTAATTCCAATGATTAGAAAGTTATTTGATTTTCTTTAATTGTGCCATTATGATGAAATTTTTACTTATTTAGACTGTTCATTATAATGTTATATTCCCCAAATTTACTTTCAGTTCACTTGGACTACTTGAAGCTGAATAGTGTGCAATCAAAATGGTAAAAATCTATGCTTTGGCTGTCCTTTACAAAGGCATCAATAGTGCTACGCTCCTGAAAGCAGCATACAATCTACAGAGCTTCAGCATATTCCAACGTGGTTCAGTACAAGAGTTCATGGTTTTTGTTAGCAAAACAATAGTGGAAAGAACTCAGCAAGCCTCCCGACAGTCAGTGAAAGAAGGAGAGTACATGTTGCAAGTGTATGTGAGGGCAGACAACTTGGCAGCGGTACTCATATCTGACCATGAGTATCCAAACAGGGTGGCTCACACATTGATTACCAAAATACTGGATGATTTCACAGCAGTAGTCCCAGCCACCCAATGGCCAACTGGAACTGAGGACAGGATAGACTTCCATGTCCTACCTGAATACTTAACTAAATACCAGAATCCCAGAGAAGCTGATGCTTTGACGAAAATACAAAATGATTTGGATGAAACCAAGATCATTCTACACGATACTATAAAGGCAGTGTTGGAAAGAGGAGAGAAACTGGATGATGTTGTTGCCAAGACTGAGAGTCTATCAATGCAGAGTAAATTGTTTTACAAGACTGCCCGAAAGACTAACAGCTGCTGTAATTTCTAAGGCATTCTGATGTTATACCTGACTTGGCCATAGTTCAATTAATTAAAATATGATTTTGCTGTGTAGTGGAGTTTGAAGGCTTGATTCAACAATATTGTGGCCATTACTGTACCCACTGTAAAAAATATTAGATAAAATGTTAGATTTATACTTTAATGACATTGTTTATTTGTCAAATTGTATTCAATTATGTAGGTATTGCATATTATTGTTTTTGGGGTTACTCTGTTATTGCATAAAATAATGTTGTTTGTTTTCGAAAAACTTAGGTGTATTTAGATTGGGTTGTTGCTATGATGCCAAACCGGTGTGATCATCACAATGTAATTGATATAATACAGCCATAAGCATCTATAATTGCTTTTGCTGTGGCCTAAGTGTTGAAATTACAATAATTAAAGAACATCAGCTGTGGCTGCACACATCCAAATATGTTAAATGAACTATAATAATCATGTAACTCCTGTATAATGTAATAACCGAACAAATAGTAAATATTACTATTATTGATATTCAAAACTGTACTCTGTGCTTGTGTAGATAAAGAGGTTTTATTGTTGTGTTAGTGATGAGGCGACTCTAACAGTATTTACAGATAAATTAAATATTATGGAATGGTATTAATAAATTATTAAAAAGAAGGTTTGTAAGTGTATATTGTTAGTTGTATTCGGCTCAAAAGTGAAATTAATGTATACTGTAATAGAGTCGCTACATCAAGTAGTATCTTCTATCTTTACTGGTTGTAATGGATGTGTGTAAGCAATAATACTATAAATAAATATTAATATGAATGTTGATATGTCCTGTAGTAGTTATTGTTAAAAAGCTAGAATAGTCTACTGAGTGTCATGAGTTATGAAATGGAATAAAGAGGATTTTGTATGTATTAAAAGTATTCTATAAATGTGTCTAAATATGATAGATGTTATAAATAAAATACTTATTTACTCAGCGCACAGTTTATCAGAATATATTATGACTATTTTTATAGTAGTTATAATTTGACAATTTAATTTTCGATATCCTTAGTCCCTGCCTGGTTGCCATGCAAATACTGAAATGTTAAAAATATTTTAAACTTATTTCCTTGTGGGGTATTGTTGTTAGTATTACTGGAGTGGTATTTAACTGTTTATCTATGTCAGATATAGGAAACCACTGTTTTGTTTGCAATAACTGAAAAGTTCATGGAGTAAGTTGTAGTCTTTCCCATTTGCCCGTGGGCCTATGCACAAGTTGCTTTCGTCTTATTATATTATGTCTTATTATAACAATATTACTACTGGCTAAAAGCGACTTTTGTGTCTTTTCTTTATTTACTTTGCAAATTTAAATTAAATTTTATACAAATGATGCAAAAACTAAGCAGCATGTTTATAACAAACAGGTTTCCATTGAAATATTTAGTTTTTGTTTATTCGATGTGCGAGTTGCGACGCAATATGTTTTGACGTCGATGTTTGATGACTTTATTTATATCAGAAACACGTGTGGAACGCTTGAATGAAGTTAATAATCTGATTATAGATTTTATTACTTAAAAAATTCTTACTTTACCCTACATTACTAGATACTTTTATTATTCTTGGCGGTTTTTTATGGTTCTCAGTCACAAATATACTTGGCAGATGGCGTTGCTATCGATTTAAAGGTATTTTTTTTATAATAATGCCTGGCAGGACATCTTATCTTATATTATTGGGTAAATAAAAGATAAACACTCCATGTTATGACGCAATTACTCCATGAGCTCTCATAACGTAGCTAGCCTTAATTGACATTATTACTTCAGTTGTACCATACTCGGTAATTGAACGGAGTTACTATTTGTTTTTACGTGGTTTTATTACCCTTCAGGGCGTGAATGAAAACCAATTTATTACAGACACTACGAGGTGACGGGGGCACTGAGGGTCACTTTATCTGACCTAGATCCTTTGCATATTGACCTGATTCACTTTGTTACTGCATTTGATTGACCCCGGAGTATAAAATATAATTGTTTTAGCAATACATTCCTACTTATTGGTAGAATAAATCTGTAAATTGAACAGTGCCGGGCCCTTGCATATGTTATGGAGGTATGGTTTTAATGTCCGAATACTCAAACGCTAATCAATTTTAAGAGGCTCTCAAAACTATTTCTTTCCCTATCAATTCTTTATAAAATAACAGAGATAGCAAGATATTTAAGTGAAACCGAAAATTTAGTAGCATTTCAGTATTCGGGCTTAAGAGTTGTAAATACAATTTTCGAGAAAAAAAGAAACGGTTGATAGCAAATGATATCTCAATGACGAATCTTGATAGCGGTCGGTACATATTTTGTTAGTGTATCCTTAATGTGTGCGTCAACGAAGATTTCAGTAATTATTTGACTAAGACGACGACTTTATGTCTTAGTAATAAGAGTGATAATCGTAGTAAGCGTTGCTGATAAATTCTCTTGACTTACAAAAGTTTTACTGTTTGTAATTCCACGATAACTTCGCAGTGGGATTCTATTCAATAATTGATATGATTTCGATTTCACTTTCATGGTAAGTTTTAATTTAGAATAAATCCAGAGACTTAAAAATGTCTTCTAAAGGAAAAAAAATCAAATCATTATTTGTTTCATTATGTACTGACCGTCTACGATTATCAAGTAAACTTAATAAAAGATATCGATCGTGAATTTTGGATGTTAAGTATTTGAAAAGTTTAAATGTATGTGTACTATCAACTTTGTGTAACATGTTAATGAAAGTTTAACGACGGACGTTATTTATTGTATACTTGCTTCATGACGTGTGTTTACAAATAAATCGATATTTACAACGGAATCTGGCTTTTTTCTTTTTTTTTCTACTTTTTTTCTTAGGGGGCAAAGCTCGTAAAGCCGTTGGTCTTACGTCTGATCTGGTTCCGCCGGAGTCGTATTGCAGTCCCAACGGATAGATCATCTAATGACTTCTGCCGCCTTGGGTGAGGCGAGAGGGAGTGTCAGACTCTTACTGACTAAATCCACCCCGTTTCTACTCCTGCTCGGTAAAGCCGTTAGGTAGTCTGCAGCTCCGAGTCGGGCATTAGCCTTACTGGGCCCAATCTGCAGTGGTCTGATGGCTGTTTGAGGAACGCGCGGAACCCGATATGCCGTATGCTCGGGGCTGATTCTGGTCGGGCAGCGAGCTACCCTCGCTCGCTGTCATCTCTTATCCCTAGTTACCTATACTTTTTTTTTTTTGTTATTTTTTTTCGTTTTTTGCCCCACACTAGGATTTTCTCCTGTGTCGTGGGTGCGTTTTTGTGTTATTCAATTGAGAAACTGATTTTGTTAAGTTTGCCTAATAATTTTATGTACCTACACACAGAATACACTGGTCACCAGCGTATTCTGTGTTTGTGCGTGAGTTTCCTGCCAATAATGTAGATACTAAATAGTTTAGTACATTATTAGCAAGAAATTCAAAGTACAAATGTTACCTACCTAATATTTAATTCACGACACGCTATTTAATGTCTTTTTAATTTCATGAGGTCAAAAAAATCAATGTGGGTGAAAAAAAATTACATATTTGTTCCAAAATTAGTATTTAGGTACCTCCTTAATATAACGGGTGTCCCAACAAGAACGCAAGATTTAAATTTGGCGGCATTCAAAGTATCATTGTTTGACATTTGAACACGTGTTATTTTTTGTTAGTATAAGGTACGAGGTTAGTAAAAATGGAGCGCTACACGATTAAAAATGAGCCAGGTCAAGCGCAAACAGTCAATCATGGTGTTCGGTATCGTAAAATGATAACCAGTCTTTTCGTACCTCGAATTGAAGAAATGGATTTGGAAGGCATGTGGTTTCAACAAGATAGCGCCACATGTCATACAGCCAGAGAAACAATTGAATTGCTGCATCAGTCATGTCCCGGTCGTGTTATTTCACGTTTTGGAGACCAGAATTGGCCGCCTAGATCATGTGATTTATCACCATTAGACATTTTCTTTGGGGTTTCTTAAAGTCGATGGTTTATGCGAATAAGCCGACGACGACTCAAGCCTTAAAAAGGAAATTGGACGCTGTATTCATGAAATACCGCAGCATTTATGCAAAACGGTCATTGAAAATTTCATGGAAAGATCGCGTATGTTTCAGCAAACCAGCGGCAGCCATCTGCCCGATGTATTGTTCCATAGATAACCTCATACTCTCTACTTTACGATATTATAAAGCTTTCACGATTTTTTTTAAATATCTGCGTTTTATTTAAAATTTAAATCTTGCGTTCTTGTTGGGACACCCTTTACTTTGACTACTTCATGTACTGCTACTTCATAACAAGTATAATAAAAAGTAGGTAGGAAGAAATAGGACATATTTTACTACTGCTGCTTAACAGATGGTGTTAGTGCGAGTCTTTTCCTCCAATAGGGAATTAGTTAATGTCACATCATTGGTTGTTTAATTGTAGACAGCTACAGTGATTGGATAAACTGCTTTCTTGCTTGCTAGATTAGTACCAACTGGTTTCAATCTAGTGAGGATATGACGGTTCGGGCTATTTTTTTTAGGAGTTTACCATACATACATACAGTCTGTCTCCCACGGGATAGGCAGAGACAATGGAATGGCAATTGCTAGATCTTATTTTTTTATGGTAATACGGTAAACGAGCATAATATGACACCCGAAACACCGGCGGCGTTACAAGTGCGTTGTCGGCCTTTTGGGGGTTCGGTTAGAAATTTAAAGGTGGTTGGAGAATTGGGGATTGGGAAACACAACGCAAGCTTTTTTCCCGTCGGTTTTCTGGGAGGCCGTGGTATTACAACGCAGTGCCGGCGTAGGGACCACTGACACCCCGGGCGAAAATATTGTGGCACCCACTTGAGGGAAGCAATATCACGTGTAAGTAGTAGTTTTTGTCGCGCTGGGCCATCGCCCCATCACGCCCACCCCTAACGCCGGCACTGTTACTCCGGTCGAGTCGGTCCATTCGTGCCGAAGCATGGCTCTCCCACGCTTACCTCTTTCGCTTCATCAACAGTCAACTATATTTGGGTTTTTAGGTGCTACGTTTATGGGGTTTAATAAAAGACCAAACTTGAAATAAAAATACATATATTAATTACATCAATATTAAATTACAGCCAACGTAACTATGTAGGTTACAATAATAAAATATACCTATATAATTTTCATTGAAACAAAATAAATAATAAAAACAAGGTATTTCCTTATTAGTAGAGCTAACGCTAAAATCATTGACTATAGAAGGTTGCAATCGCGCTTTGTCCAGGTAACATTTAAAAACAATCCTCCTACAAGCAAGGGAGAGCTCACTTATAGTATTATTATGGAATTTACTCATTAATTCTATGATTAATTAATAATGAGTATTGATGTCGGGCGAATCAGCACATGAACAAATGTAACGCGTCCATTGTAGGTATTTGTGCACTAAAACTATAACCTACGACATAGACTACGATAAATACAGTAAGCGTTCTACGGGGTTCAATAGGTTTTTTTTTTTATAAAACTGGGAGTTCTTTTGACCTAGATACTAGGTATGGACTATAATATACGTGGTTGGTAAAAGTCAGGCGCCGACTCTCCCGTCATCCTTTAACCTAAATAGAAGGAGATTGGTATTACATCATTACTGAATAATAGAATTTTTGCAGCTAAAATTTTTGGCATCAAGCAATGAAAAGAAACAAAAAAAAATAGAACATAGACAACTTAAGCTTTGGAATAGACAACCAGTGAGATTGTGGCTTGAAATAAGATAATAAAAATTAAAAAGTTAGCTGTCATAGAATTAATAATTTAGTTTCTAAAACTTAAATGCCACCCTGAGGATCACTACTTACACCTAAATATAACATTTTGCTGTGATAAATAAATGACATTTAAAATTTGATAGGCAACCCCCTCGCGTGTGGTTAGGACTTGCACCTATTTATAAACACATTTTTAGACAATAAGTACAAATCCTCAGGGCAATAGCCCAATCTCAATACCCTAGGGTAGACTGTACCTAGGTACAGTCTGAACAATTGTGTGTTGGATTAATTAAAATTGTTGCGTACACGATCATATCGCATGCCTCCAGATTTATTCATTTCATTTATCTATCGTTAAACGGAATGCACATTTCACATGAATCAAAGAGAATATTACCTCCATTAGTTCGGAATTATCGATACGGTTAGTGGTTACAAATCTCACTGGGTAACAAATAGCATGTGGATACTAAAACAAATTATAGTATGTACAAAAATAATAGTCAACACAATATAGAGATACATTGTAGGAAATAGTGAAGGAAATGATAACGTAATCAAATTGAAACGTACTTATAAATGCCCTTTCTTCAATTTCCACGTAGGAAATATAACGTTAAATATATATTTTTTTATTTCGATCGCACTACTTAAAAATATGTATCTAATGATAAAGAGATTTCACTATTATAGTCTTACAATATATCTCTTTAACACCGAAGTGTTTTTCTTTTGTTTTGTATACATCTATGCACTAATATTACATTTAAAATATGTTACAATGTTCCCATTTGTTATTTTCCGTAAATTGTAAATATTGCCTGACATGTTTGTGAAAACAAAAAAATCTAATCTTTTTGAATTTCCGTCCGGGTAATGTTGCTAAATGAATTAAATAAATAGACAACACTTTAAAACTTTTCGCAAAATCAGTCTTCCTGTAACTACTTTGGACCGGTCCTAATTGAAATAATTACTTCCTACGTTGGATATTAAAAGGCCGAAATGCAATTTAAAATCAATTCCTTCGAAGGCAGGGTTAAAGTTAAATACTTTTGTATCATTTACTTGATATTTAAAAGTATAAAAACGACTGCAGATTACATCGCGCGCCTACGGGAACGGAGTTACATTCAGTTGGCAGGGGCTACACAATTGATACGGAACTTAACTGAGGCAACCTTCACCCCGTTATCCGATTATAATTACGATTCTATGTCATAAAATTATAAACTTGCAAAAATTTGTGATGTATCAATAACTACTTAATTTAATTGTATACTCTTTGTAAGAGTCCCGTATATTTTCGAAACGTAAACAATATACTTCGACATGATACGTGTATCGCGAGCTACGATGCGCACCATTGCCTGTGATGTATCAAACCGCGAGCGCCATGTACAGAAGAGATCCAATCGCGATGTATATAGCACGCACACGCACCTACGCTCTTAAAATAAAAGAATAATTTAATATAGACTCTACCTTGACAACAATACACAGACTATATAACGAGATAAAGTCTGTGCAACAATATAACAAATAGGTACATAATTAAACATAAGTTTGTAATCATTATAAATGCCTTTTCAATTTCCCAGTAGCCAATCAAATCTTAAATGTCATACAAAATCGTATCAGCTATAATGAATAGCCATCGAATCAGTACTCAGCATCTCATTACTTTAACAAGAATGAGAATAAATAGGACATTCGCTCATCTTAATTTCAAGCAAAAAGAAAAATATATTGCTATACATAATTATGCATCTCAAACATGATTTCCTTATAACTACTTACACATTAAAAAAGGCATCCTTTGATACAAATAATTATTCATCCAAATTATTTGATACCGCAAATCACTGTAAGTCTAGATACGAAATAAACTTCTACGACAAATCACGACACAAGCAACAAAACTGACCGATTGGCGATTACTAAACACAACGATTACGTAGTTTATTTTCACATAAAATGGCCACAGGTCACACATTCTACGATTTGCACCCGGGAACGCGTTTTTGTACTAATTTAAGGGTTTGCAATGAGACACTACTACATAAGAAACGATGAAGTCTGTAGGACCGCCATCGCGGCGTCCTCCCACCGTGTTACACCGAGAACAGTCAAGTGCCGTCGACAACTAACGCGATAAAACTTCATAACGTAACTTTGGTGTTCACATCATTTAGATAAAATACTTTGTAAAAATTTGTTGCGACGCATCCGTAAGGCGTCGACGCCTCGTCCTCGGTGCACAGATCGACACAGATCTTATAAACGACATCCAGACGATATCACGCAGGAGTTCATTTGTTAGGTACGTGTATTTTCTTGGACCTGAAGTCGTATATCTTGCGGCAGAATAGCACCAGCTCGGGGGACACGGAGGGTGGCAGGCGGCTGTCGTTGGGCGCCACTGCCGGGCTCACCTCGCTCGCTGGCATCGGAGGTACGATCGAAGGGGCGATGGTGACGCCTTCTTCAGCCGCTTTTAGCCGTTTGCGGTACCTGTCAAGAAAGAGCATTAATTAATATTTTGCCTGTTTTCTACTTTGCTGATTGATGTAACAGATTTGTCTAACTATAAGAAGGTAAACTGTTCACTGTTTTACTGACCGGCAGTACTCGTTGAAGGTGAGCACGTAGCACTTGTCCTCGATGCAGGCCACGGAGTTGGCATCGCGGTGTCGTGACGCGAATACTTCGTCGGGTGCGTCTGCCGGCTGTCGCCCGAGCTCCGTGTGCTCCGGCCGGTAATACCACACCAGAGACACCATCATTTCCCCTGCAAAATTGAGATTACAATTTAATTTCCTGTAACTTTTCCTAATCACATTTTGACATGTATGTATAGATTTTAGAGTATCTCACCATCATCGGGGTTTTCCCACAGACTAGCAACCCTGGCGACGTAAGGTTGTGCTCTGGCTAGGGATGCCCTCAACAACACGCAGTCACCTCGCGACACGCTGTCGCCACTAGCGTGTGTCATGCGCGACCAACATCGTGCCGTGCGGTCCAGTTTGGAGTCATTCTGAAATATTAAAATAATTTTAAGCAAATTGAATACGCATTCAGTGCCCATCTAAACACTGGGATAATCAATGGAACTTACATTGAGGTAGACTTTGGATAGATAATGTTCTCCGTCCCAGTTCCAGCCATTACTCCAGCGCGGCGGCGCGTGCGGTTCGAGCGCGGGCGGGGCGGGCGGTACGAGCGGGCGCCGGCCGCGGCGCGAGTGGCCCGCACCCCGCCGCCTTGCTCGCCGCATCCCTGGTCCCGTGGGCGTTGGAGACGCACAGGCTTCCTCCACTACTAACGTTGCCTCATCCGTCTTAAATGCCGGCCTCTTCGATACCAGTAATTTAACTACTTTCTCCACATTTTTAGCCTTCATTTCTCCATTTCCAAATTTGCATCGCTTTATCGTCGATCTATCCAGCTTTACTGGTTTTGGCTTCTCTTTTTCATTCTCTAATATTTTTTTGTCCTCACTGTCTTCTATCTTTTCCGCGTGTTCGATTTCCATTTCTTCAACTTCTAATTCAAAATCTTCCTTTTCCTTTGTTGTTATAGTTACTTGTGCTGGTATATCTACCGCAATAGCGTTAGTACAAATTATGTTATCTTTTAATATTTCTGGTACCTCTTTTTCAGTTTGAGGTATGAGGACTTCAGTTTCTGTTTTAGTGCAAGGTTTTAATTTTTCTTCGTTATTATCATTTTTACTCAAAGGTTTACGGTCATTTTCAGGAACAGATTTTACGGTGGGTGGTTTTAATACTGATTTAACTTCGTGACTAACTTTGGAATCAACTTTTTCTAATTTACAAGCCATTTTCTTGCCTATTAATTGAGATACAGCAGCAAGTGTATTGGCCCGAACTCCATTAACGGCATTGTTTCCACTGTCTACAACATTGTTGTTAATGTTTAAGGTTTTCTTGGCACTAATTTGTGCGATATTTTCAGTAGGAGATAGGAACAGTTCAGCTGGATTTAGTTCAGCGTCTAAGCCTTTGGTTTCAGGCCGGTCTATGCTATTCTTCCGAATTAAATTGTCAAGAAGTAAAGCACTTTTATTTTTTGGTTTTGCAGGGTGTGATTCATCGATGATTGCGACAATATTTTTGACTTTGTTGTCTTCATCATTCTCGAGAAGCATCTTTTTTGGCTTAGAGCCACCCGTCGCACTTTCTGATTTCCGTTTTACAGTTTTCTTATCGGCCTGTGGCGATTTTGGAATTTTCTTAGCTTGAGTTGGCTTTTTCTTGGGTTCTTTAGTAACAGTTTCTACCCTCTGAATATCAGTCTGATCCCCTGAAACTTTTCTTCGCTTTTGGAGTTTTACGTGTTCCCCAATTCCATTCGTCTTACAAGATTCCTCAAGTTGAGTATCTTTCATATCAATCTCTAATTTGGGTTTTGAATATCTTCGTTTCACCGCTTTAGCTGCATCAGGAACGATGTTAGCGTCAATGACTGTAGTGCTATTATGTTCTCTAAGTGCTTGTGCTTCGGGTTTTCTTGCGGTGTTATACGTCGGACCTTCATTTTCCTTTTTAACATCGACTAGGGGGGTCGACCTTTCGTCTGAAGAGGAGAGGTCGATTGGAGCACACGTTGGAGGTGAAATAGCGAGCACATCATCATCAGCATCGCTGTGATGTACAAGTAGTGGAGGTTGTGGCGTAGATAGTAGGAGGCCGGTGTCATCGCCTACAAGGGATCGCCTGGCCATGGCCTTGCCGAGGCGAGCCCGACGTGGCGCCACAGGTGGGGGCTGTGGGGCGCACGCTCCAGCTGAGCCGCGAGCGGGTGATGGTGGTCCGAGAGCCTCTGCAGGTCCGGGTATGTCATTAGCTATGCGTAACTTATCCCGAACATCGTAGATCTCACGTTTAGGAGAAACACCACCCATTGCTGGCATAGCACGAGGGTGAGGAGCATCCGCTGCAGCTGGAGGTTCCAGTTCTAGTGGCGGGTCCTATAACAATTAAAGTGAAAGTTAAATATTACATATATTTTTGCACTATGTATATGAGTATTTTATGAAAAATCTTAGTTGTAGCCTAAAATATTAATCTCGCAAAACGTATAACAAAAATACATACTGAGAAAGGTAGACGTACCTTGCCGCTGCCATGTGTGTCTGCGACAGCGTCAAGAGCGCACGCCCGCACCTTCGGTCGGAAGGCGCCCCCGGGCGGCGCGAGAGCAGGGGAAACGTCTGCTGGGCCACCACCGGCTGGGGCTTTACCAGTAGCGGGCCCAATAAGCACGTTTTTTGGACACGCGTTTAATGGGCACGGGCATCCGCGATATTCTGCAAGAAACGAATATATTTAGAAAACAGGTGGAGACGGTAATAAAGTGTAGGTATCAAAAGACAATCAATGTCAGCATAAATATGTGAAGGTCGTGCAGATGCATTTAATCAAATTTCGAATTTTAATGCGAAAATACATTAAAACTAGAGATCTAGCAAGACATTACCTTGATCTACAAACGGGTTTACGACGATATTTTTAGCAGCACAAAAATGATGCACATTTTTTTGAACATGCGAACATGAGTGATGATAAAAATTGATTGTACTGACCTACGTATGGTATCCTCTGGGGAGAGTGTTGGTAACATGGCGGTGTGCCATAATACTGTGGTGGTGGTGGGTATGGTTCACTACCGACACCAACCATCTGCAAATAAACAATAATAAAGATAAACGGGTATAAGACAGCTTAGAATAAAAAAAATAAGTTGACAGGTATATCTGTCGTTTGTCTCTGTGTTAACAAGTATTTGTGGCATCGCAGCTCTTGATCTTGAACATAGGGGCCAATTTTGATGCGATTTTTTTACGTAAAAACTATTAAAGTATTTATTTTCATAGTTTTGTAGTTTGTTCTCGTACCTGTGCGTCCGGCTGCGGTGGTGGCATATGGTATGACCCTGGTGGCCGGTAGTAGCGGCCGTAACATAGATCAGGGTAATATGGCGGACCATATTGCTGCAGTACCTGGAGGATGAAAACCTATTTAATAAGCGAATCGATAGTTTTCTGACCTATACTTATTGTATGTTTCTGATTGAACAAAGTTTTTAAAAACGTTGCCCCACACTAGGATTTTCTCCTGTGTCGTGGGTGCGTTTACAAATATACATACAAGTCGCGGTTGCCCAGCCACCGCGCCAACATTGGACCAACAACCGTGCATTAATGAAAAGTCTTATATAATAAAGCAGATATAAATATTTATGCTTTTAATGGTGGTCCTCTGACAAGCGCGACGGAAAGGCAAATAGAAGCCTTTAGCTTTAAAACTATTTTAATTTAATTAATTTTTAATGTATTGTTATTAATTTATAGAAATGTTTGTGGTCCTTACCGGTGGATGCGGCGCGTGGTAATGTGGATGATATCTGGCGAGCGTGCGCTCTGCGTCAGCACTCGTCTCTTTGATCAGTGGCCCCGCAGGCTGGTAATATCCTGTAACAAAGAAAAATACATTTCAAATCTCATTCCGAATACATATAAAACGTAGACAGACATACAGGAAATGAAAACCATTGACTGTGAGTTTTCCTTTCATTGTCAGTCAGGATTCCTAAATGACGTCAATAAAAAAGGGTTTTATCAGTAAAAAGTGATGATGAAAACCATGAATCATTCATTACCAACTCAATGTAACCACTAAAATTTATAAGTGAATCATAATAATTTGGTGACGTTAATTTCATCATATTGTTAATTAAATAGGATTATTTTATACGTAGGATATAAATCATTAGTCATAAGTCTAGCAAAAGGTAACAGATCCAATTTGTTCGCTGCGAAAATCCGCTGGGACTGCAATACGACTCCGGCGGAGGTAGATCAGACGTAACACCAACGGCTTTACGAGCTTTCGACGATAATCTGATAGTGTGTAGAACAATAAGATGTTACTCGGAGATGAAATGGGACTTGTGTATTGTGAGAACGGAGTCACGGTCAATGGCAGTACCTTTATAAAGTACGTGTAGATATGAGAAGGGTAAAACTTTATGCGGTAACTGTGACTGCATTTTGCTTGTTATGTCATTAGGCTTTGTTACTGACGAATCTCATACTTCTGTATCTAGATTAGATAGTTTAGATAAGAAAAACGTAAGAACTTCTTAATGACAA
Source organism: Spodoptera frugiperda (assembly GCF_023101765.2). Lineage (NCBI taxonomy): Eukaryota > Metazoa > Arthropoda > Insecta > Lepidoptera > Noctuidae > Spodoptera > Spodoptera frugiperda. Next base: position 6,808,959 of record NC_064217.1, on the reverse strand, counting down.
TATGTCTTCGCATCTTCAAGCATAAAATTGTCATTTAAGGAGCAGGAATCGTCAGTATCAAGTGACTTTAGATCAACAATCCGAAAGTGTGAATACCAAAGTTGTGCGAAAATTTTTGGCCGAAATACAGGTAACAGAGCAAAGTGAGTTATCGTTGAAACGATGCATAGCTGGATGTTGGATGATGCGTTAGTTAGATAAATGGATATCGGGCTCCCGTTTTTCGCTCAGTCACTTGCCTCCACACCGGAGAAATATCGGTAAACAATTTTCTAGGAAGTTGGGAATTTCCGATACCTAGCGGTTGGTCATTTGATATTGGAAGTTTAACTCCAGAGTATTTTGAGAGCTGTAGTGTTATAAGTGTGGTTTACACTTTCATAGGATAAACTGGTTCCTTTACGATTTGAGTACATTCTGCTTGAGTTAAGATGGGACTCTCAATTTAAGTAGCCACTCGGCAAAGGTTGACTTTGTATAATGCACCAGCGAATGATTCGTCATACATACTGTCCTTTATATCAACCATTCCGAATTTTCCGTCAAAACCTCTCTAGTCTAGTAAAAAAAGTCTAGTCTTAACTTTTTTAGAGTAGGTGGCAAACGAGCATTCTATTCACCCGATGGTAAGCGATCAGCGCCACCCATGCACACCCGCAAAACCAGAGGAGTCACAGGAGCGTTGCCCTTCAATCACTAAGTTATCAATATCATTCCAATAACTTTTAGCTTTTGTAATAAATCCGAACAATCTATTAAGTATTCTTACAAAACTGTGTTTATTACGAACAAAGAATACTTGAAAGAGTTTTATCGTGGCCGCATATCGTGCTTAGGTACGTATCTACGTACATTGCCTACATCTGTCGGATGTGGTCAGCGCAGACGTGTCGAGTTAGTCGCGTTACCATTTAGTGCCCGCACACACAGTGCGATGATACGACTTCACACCACATTTGTAGATAGTGTGCGCCACCACTTCCGATCGCGTTAGTGTTGTTTTATTTTTTTACGGTTTTTTATGTACGGTTGGTGAGACTTTTGATGGATGGATACTTTTTGGTAAGGAAATAAGTCGGTGTCTTGTCTATTTAGGTACTATTTTTACCAAAGGAGTGTATATTTATAAAATACAAATGAATTAACCTTATACATACAAATACATATGTGTAAATACGTTGTAGGTGACATAAGAAATCAAAATGCCTAATATTTAAAAAAAGGTGTTAATTTTATAATCCAAGAATTTAACCTATCTGACATCGATATTTCCTTATTTAAAAAAAAAAAATTAACTCTACACACTCAATATTCAGTAATAAATATGTATTATTACATCATAAATAACTGGCAGGCTATAACTAATACAAAAATAAAAACATTGCATCAGTCAACTGTCGACATAGTTCCGTCAAATTCCGCGCGGCGCTAGTGTGCACTCGCGTACCGTTATTGCGAACTTCGTGGTCGGCTGATACGACGGCGGGGAGGCGGCCCTAGCTTGGAGTACGGCACTCCAACCGTACCGCCTCTCGAGCTGTAGCGGGCTTGCACGATCTTTTTTACATAATTTGTTTTACAAGATCATTGTTTGTTACTGTTAGCTTGTTGAGAAATGAGTTTTTATTTTAACGTATTTTAAAGTGAAATTTCGGTCGGCAATTTACAATCTCGTTTTGGCTAGGTTTCAAAACATTTAACATCTTAATTTTAGATTAGATTAGGTAGAGATTTTGATGTGCCTAAGAAAAATCGTACTGATAAATGGATGGTTAAAGAGTCCTGCTTTTAAATTTTGCGACGATAATAAGTATATTTTTCAGAAGGGCAGTGTCGTCGCATTGTTCCGGATGCGATTTCCAAGAGGAATTGCGGTTGAAAGCCAAAGGGTGGGGACTTGGTCCACTTGGAACAAGCGGACCATTCCATACTTATCTATTACCCTCACTAGGATGCATATTCATAAGGATGTCCACACGATAAGAAAAGGAAACATTAGTTATTCTTTAACAAGAGTTGTTCATAAATTAGTTAGAGAACGATTCATATTTTTTAATTAGTTATCTAGCTGACCAGAGTCGTATTTTTTCGTCAATTGTTCGAGTAATAGTCTCAAAAGAATTTTGAAAAACGAATTAGACGAATCGACGCATCGCAATCGTTTTTGAGATTTGGGCTTAGCAACTGCTTTAGTGATTAATTTTATGAATAAAAATGATTAGAACAATTGCGTATAAGTTATGCCAACTAAGTATTTTAATTAGGTAATAGAATTAGATAAGGAAAGGATTACAGACGATTGATGATGATGGTATCAGAATTATCCTAGATATTGTTAGGTAAGTAGGATTGCTATCTTTCTATTATCTATTATGTGCGTCTAATCACGTAGGAAAGTAGAAACCTAATTTGAACTGATCCTTTATCAAGGATGACCCATTAGAAGAATTGTTTAAGCATTACTTGCAGAAATAAAACTGTTGAAGGCAAATCCTCCGCTAAGCGTCTGTCACAAGTGATCGACGTGGCGGTTATCGTGTTAAGGAACTGGGGGTAAGGTAATAGAGATCAAAAAGTTTTAAAAAAAAAGGTTTGCATGTTGTTGGCCATGCCTCACATCTCAAAGTTGTGTGAAGGCTTGGAGGTAAAACCAGAGGTGGAGGAGGAGGTAAAACCGGAAGGCTTGGACGTAAAACCGTTCAAGACAGAGGAAGAAACGTTTTATGGGGACCCTGGCGTGAAAAGAACTACTATCAATAGAAATACGTACTTATAACTCGACCCTAAAACCTGATTGGTATACAACCAACACCTATTAAGTAGTCAAAAAAATCTTACAAATATCATAAAACATTGTGTAGTGTTCATTAATTCATTTAGATCACAATCACACCGGTAATAATGGCTATAAAAACAAACATGTGATATTATAGAAAGAGATAGCTACATCGTGAAATTATGCACAAGATAAGGACGGAGATAGTGATGTCGGGGCAGGTGCATTCAGAGCAATAAGACCAGACAGAAAATATGCGAATAAGTGTACCTATACATTATTTTTATTCAATTCCTTTCGGCCTTGGAAGCACTAGTGATCTAGAATCGCGAAGGAGTTATCAATGATACTAGACACTTTCTTTATGTTAAGTAACTATTTGTGTCAGGTTCCCAAAGGATATTAGGTATGTCAATTCAGTTTGTGGAGATACCACAAGAACTATATAGTCTTTAACGGCTTTCAAATATCATCCTAAATATTTGAGTGTAAAAAACTAACAACTTCAAAACAAGGTAGAGGTTTAAAAAATATAAACAAACCAAAAAATAAGTACTTATCAATGAAACAGAAACAGTTGTTTTCAATAAAACCCGCTATAAACAACCTAGCTACTTAAATAACCGCTTCAATACCGTTTTAGTCATCAAATTGCCTTCATAAATTAATTAATACGGACTTCCATTACAGTCTATAAACTAAAGAAGGCATAAACTTATCCGTGCCATTGTAAGCTCTGTAGTCTTTGGTTAAAAGAGAAAAAAAAAAAACAATTTACGTTGCAAAACGGGGCCTAAAAGAAGCGGGCGGTTTGCCTTGAGCTGGTATGAGGGCAGCTGCAATACTATAAAGGGCTCTATTTCTGAAACAACTTTTTGTACTTATTATATATTTATCTACCGGTTTCATTGTAATGTTATAGCCAGGAGAATACTCTAAATCTTCTGCTCTAAAGCTGTTATTTTTGAAAGGTGGGCCTTTATTTTGTATGGGCTTATCTAGCGCCATTGTTTTTTTTGTTCTATTCTAATTGTTTTGGGTTTATTATTTTATTAGGCTATAATACGTTGTAAATGAAGAAAGGATACGTATTTAACTGTTGTTGTACTAAAATATGTAACCAGTTAAATATCATCTTAAAAATATTTTTGTTAAACTCGACCAAGATGATTTATTAAGCGAATTGTTCTGGTTAGTTGCATACCCTGTTATTAAGATAAATTAACTTTATCTCTATGGAATCCTCGAGTCTTTGCTCAGGAAACTAAATCAAACCATCAAAAGGAGAAAAGAACGAAATCCACAAATCACATTTAATAAGCCGCTTAATCGTTTAACAAACACTGCTAGGACCAGTACCGGCTAACCGTTCAATTAGCGACGGAGCGGCCAATTAGACCCGCCGCACATTGCACCACAAAAAGCGGACGCGCGACGCTCGACACTTGCAAGCGATTAGCAACCTAGTACCCCTAGAAGCCACCTATTATCATAGACGATTTTAGGATCAAGTTTCATTAGTCAAATGCGAAACTTGGATGTATTTTTTGGCAGAAAACAGACGAATATTTTCTTCAGCGACATTTCTAATTTGATATTAACCCGCTTTGTAACTAAACATTTCTATTTCTGAAGATTTGTACTGTAACAATGATAAACGAGTTTTCCTTGCACAATTTCATTTTTACAGGTTTCTCGTAAACTGGGCTCCATTGTTACATTTCTCCTTTTGTTCTAGTTATTTATAAAACGTTTCTGAAGTCTGTTAAAATCTGAACTTTATCCACGATGTTTGTTTGCTGGCTTACAATGTACAATACTATTTTAGAGTCTCTAGCGGGTTCTATCATTAATATTTAACTAGCCAATCTTAGCTCAGCTTCGGGTTGTGGCCATATTTTCTCCTGTACTTGTAAGATTGTGCATTTCGTTGTGAACCATCGTTGATATTGGTGTAATAAGTATTTTAAAGTATTTGTGGATTAGTGATAGATATGCTAAGCAGTATTCTGCATGTAAAGTCCATGTTATTACATCGTGGAATCTGCAATTATAAGTAGGAAGCTATATTTACTTCTCTACGCGAGACAAGCGAGATTGATGGAAGCTTGTGCGCCCATTACGTCATCTATCTACGTAAAACAAACAACTGTCTGTAAAATGTTAACAAGGAATTTTTATTCAGTTTGCAAATGTGTGATTGCTTTCATTTAATATGGCTCCGGGCTGCGTAGACAGGAGTTGACAGGAGGCGGTCGGGTTAGGCGTTCCCCTCTGCCTAAATTATACGCAAATTGACAATACGACACGTATAAATCTAGATTTTTACCCCCAGATTACCGAGGAGAATTTGTTGATTGAAAAAGTATTTTTAGGGATACCTAACTTAATTTTGGTATGATTTTTCGTTAAAGAACATAATATTCTTTACACTTAAAAAAGGCTTATAAACGTCAGCGTTGTATCAGTATTTTGGTAACTAAATACTAATTAAATATAGACTTGTTTAACTTATTCCTGAATTTAATGTTCTGTGATCACTACATCGTCTTGACTACCTATATCCTAAGAATTGTTGTTTTATCCTGTAAACCCTAGACAAAGTTCGACGCAACCACTATACAGCTTCTAAAACATTTCACAGTTCATGATCAAAGAAGTTGTGAACACATGCAGAATTCTTGCATAGTTACATCTATCTACACTTAATCGGTCTTTAGTATCAATTTTGTAAGAAAACTGATCCAGTTCGTTTAAGATAAATAAAGAAGAAAAAAAGTTGTTCAAAAGAACAATAAGTTTATTGTTTACTTATAAGTTTTCCACATTAATCGTTGTTATTTGAGATATTGGGTATCAGAAAATTATTTCTGGAAGAAACAATATCCGAGAGAATCCCCGCATCGTAAATAAAGTCTTCCAAACCCCTGATTCGAAGTTTCAGACAGATTAATAAGCCAGACGTACCTACGATGTAATCTACGAGCGATTGAATGAACAAGATTAACCGAACGAACGGTAGCGGTATGATCGCGTACTCACAACTAGCGTTTTAGAAAATGATCCCGACCGGCCGCTCCGACTCTCGGATAGAGGCATAATTTTTCAAACGCGAATTTGTAACGGTCGCGCAGTAGCGTAATGTGGACCACCGAGGTTGATGGATGATGCCACCGTGGCAAATGCTACGATCTATTGTATAATTGAAGCTGCGTGGAACGCACACTTTAAATAAACCTACCTAATAGACACAAATTATGCAAGTTGTATTTCAGACTCGATGACTCGCCGGCTCGTTGTTGCTCTTTGTGTACACACAAGAAAATTTTGAGACGTTGCGTGGGCGTTATTATTTAAGACTGTTGTTGATCTTAATTTTTTATGCTTAAAATTTTTCTTTTAACTCATTGAGTACCTATTCAGTTTATAGGTTTTTTACTGAACTTATCAAATGGCGAGAAGTGCTGTTATTCTACGTTTACATGTTAATAGGCATATAAAACTCGCAGTGGTTATGATCGTAAAAGGTTTTCGTTTCGTCGGACTTATCGTTTCGGATATTGTTGTGCGTCAAACTGGACATTCCTCTATAATAATCCTAAAATAAATAGAACCGCTGGTAGATGACCATAACTATTCACAAATCGAGATCAATAAAATTTTAAACTGGCCTACAGAAAATGCCGAGCGCTATTCGAATTTTGAATTGGTCATTCGATATGATTTGAATTTAGAACCGTGCCGTGGAGTTTATTCACACTAGTCAGATCGACCGTGAAATGGAAACAATCTAGGTATATCGCTAACGTTTCGTTCCGGTGCAGATGGTATTTTATGTAAAAACACCAATTCTGTAAACAACGAGCGAGTTTTTAGCTAGGCAAATCTTGTTTTCCGGATTTCAATTAAGGTTCCTAACTCAACAGTATTGTATTTCATCTTTTGTTGTGGTGCTACGCGGATCTTAGATATTTCTGATGAACCGTGAAACGTCAAAACCCGATAATTAATTGAATCCAATGCAACAAGTGTGTTAATTGAGATCGTTTTTCAACGTTTTGTATGAATGATACACTGCATATAACTGAATATATCCATTAAGGATTTTGGTTAATTGCTGCGGGCGTTAGATAGTTTCGGTTGACGGCCCGTGGGAATAACGTTTCTATAGAGCGGAGGCAGTCGTTAGAAAAAACCAATTACTTGGTACACAAGTCAACATAATAACGTCATCGAGTTTACTGTTCACTAAGAATCAATCTTGTAAACAATCAACGAAACGAGTTGGGAAATTATTTATCAATGAATAATATTTATCGCAAGTCGCAACTACTTTTTGTGACTCGTTGTTTTTGTCAAATAACTGTTATTTAGTAACGTTATTTGAATAACGAATATTATTATAAATGTATTTGGCAGTCCTTCTTTTAAAATCGAGTAGTGTGTCGCGTTTTATTAGGTTTATTATACTTTTGGAAAGTTTTTTATTGATGTACAAGTTTTCTTTTTGGCATATTTTAATGGTAGAAGTGGAACGTTTATTTTATTTACTCCACGATTAATTGTAAGATGTTTATATAATATTATTTCAATTACAAAAACAAACAAATGCGACGAACTAATGTAGTCACAGTAATGGTATCGTTAATATTAGCTTGTATGAATTAGATACACGTATAATTGAAAATATTGTAGATAATAGGTACTTGTATTTTACAGATTTAGATAGTAGGGCTGTAAATACGTGTTCTATATTATCTTATCAAGTATGGTGTGCATTATCACTGACTGGTCGTATTAAGCTGTCTCAATCAAAATTGTTGCAAGTATTTAGGTACTGGGTAGAGGTACAATCACGGTTATTTCAATGGGATTTCAGATTGTTTGGGGTCAAGCCGCAATGTGAACGACCGCGGCCAATTGTGTGGCAATCGTATAATGATTCCGAATAATGAATACTTAGTGAAAAACACCCATTAGGTAGGTACTTGTAACCAGTTCATATTTCTTATTAATACGGTCAACTTAAATGCTACAACTGAAGTTTTAAGAACGTCGTTTTTTATTTAAATTATTTACGTAAGTATCACACATGCGTGTAATTTATGCATCGTAAATAACGAACATTGTAGGTAGGTACGTGAAGACAGACAAATATACGAGTTTAAATACATAATAATTTTTCACTGAACATTTTTTCTCTGTGAATTTTCTATTTTAAATGTTTGTGACAATTAGGATTTTCTCACATCCGGCTCGTTAGCAAGACCGTGTTATTTGCTTAGTCATATTAAATTGAATAAGGTTGTCGCTAAACATGAACCGAAGTCGAAAATTGAATGTTTATAAATAGAACATAGAATAAAGCGCATAATATATTGGAGTTGATTGTAAAAAGTTACACGGTTGACGCACGAGTGTGTTTCCAAACGTGAAATAGCAAAAAGTGTGTAGGTACGCGGATTCGCGAGGTCAGCGCCCTCGGATTGGTTAGACACGACTACACGCTGGCTTGTTTTTTTATCGCGACTTTTTTGTCGTTCTCGCGTGCGTTACCCTCACATCACTATTTGTAATTGGTCTTTCCTGTAATTTTCGATTGGAGAGTCACGCGTCTCTGTGATTGTGTTAAATAAACTTCGTAGGCAGCACTATTAATACATTAGTTGAGTCTCCGCCAGATTACCAGACACGTGTAGGAGCGACTCAATGGGGAAAAAATGTGTCTGGACTGGACATTATTTTTACATCGTTATGACTTAGTAAAGGAGTAGTTAGTAAGGTACAAAGGTACTGGACACAGGCACCCTATTAGGATTTTCCAAGAACTCCACTTCCCATGCAAATTTATGTGCAGTTTAGTGCACTTTTATGTCGCGCAAAGAATACATTTTCTAGAAAACATGGTTAATTGAATTTAAGTGGGACTTAAATGAAGTAATAGACTTGTTAATTTGTAACGTTGATTTTTAGAACTATTAACTTATAAACACTACGGGGAAAGTGTTGCCTACATTTTAAAATAGTTAATTTTATGAGGGGTTAAAAGGAAAATGCATAATAGGTAACGAATTTACGTTTACTATTATTAAAAAAATTACACAAAGATTATACAACAAAATGCCTAAGTAGTACCTAAACAAATATGACGTAAGACCTACAAGCGCGCTTGTAACAAATCCAGATGTCATATTTACAAATCGTAGCTACAGAATAAGCAATTCCGATTATCGCGTTTCGTGGAAAACGTTAATAAAAGTCGTTCGTTGAAGCAAAACGTTTCTAGTGTAGACTGTACCTACTACCTACCTATTGCGAACCGATCAGAGGCGGCAATAGCTTGGACACCCCGCCATCTTACCACAACGAACGGCGGCGAAGTGTTAATTTGCATTTATCACTTGAGAGATAGACGTGTTGTAAAGAAATAAAAAATAGTGTATTTATTACATTCAAATTGATATTTATTCGTTTTGGGCATAAAGATAATGTCTAGACATCTTAAATTATAGGAACTTTTGTGATATTGCGTCTAAATTAAAAGTTACGAAACTGATCGAAGATTTATTACTGGTTCCAAACTTGACAGACATATAAGATCACTAGTTTTATTGACAATAAAAATCAATCGATCTCACCAAAAGCAAATTCAATCGAAAGGCAATTTACAGAAAAACACACCAATAATGTTGTAACAATGTCACTAAAACGTTTATTTATTCAGCAAGGTTCAGACCGTGTAGAGGCGCGCATCGTAAAGCGTAGTGTACATAAATAAAACAAATCGTATACGCTTTGCTCACCCCTGCGACCTTGAACGGGTAGGGTTGGCCCCCTCCGATGCACGAACCGATTCATCGAGTGTTATTATCGTGCAGTAAACACTGTACATAGTTAATGGTTTTATAACTGTAGCCACCTACTACATCACCGGCAACCGCTTTTGTGAACTAAGCCTTTTTTTCAAAACAAAACTGCTGTTAGTAAAGGTTTTAAAATAAGTATTATTATACACATATTATCAAAGATAAAGAAGTTAATGTGAGATTACGCTTATGACATTATAATGATAAGATTATTTTCTTTTGTATAAGTAGGTACATTATATTTAAATGATGACTAAGAAGATCTAAGTTTAATTACTATGTGAACTTGTTTGCAGTTTGGGCCTTAGATGTAGGAGATGACGTTATTTTTGGACGGTCGACGCGATAATTTTTTGAATAAATATTAGCTGATGGTAATCTAAACATGATGCTATTTTTATGATATTGTTTGACTGAGAGTTTATATAAAATATTTAGCATTCATTCTATTGCGGATGTCTAAGCAAGAAGGTTGAAGGGGATGAATAAAACAATGCTAGTTGGTCGCTGTATAGCAGTGTAATGTTTAATCAATAACAATATCCGGATTCAATCAGGCTATTAGCAACGACCGCCGAGAAGTAGGACCACCGAACGCTTTTATCGACGGGCGATGCGACGTGGGTAGGACCCAACAACGACACTGACATAATTACCACTGAAGTAACGTTTGACATCTGTGCTCAACCGTTTGCTCTCCCGCCATTAAGTCAGCTTTGACAGATATTAACGTCAATTTCAAATGTTGCCATAAAACTTTCCGTACCACTTACGGGGTTTTCCGTTCATTTATAATCAGAGAATCGATTATTATTTTACATACCGTAAAATATGACATGTACCAATAAATAGGTATGATTGCGTATTGTGCATATTTCAAACAGAGTCAGCAATTCGTAGATAGGCCCCCACCAACAAGTGGTTTCTCATGGGAATTTTAGTCCGGTTCAGTAAATCAAAACAAAACTATGATTATGTTCAAAACAGCGTAAATAAATCCCAAGTTGAAATGGAATCCAATTTAACATTCTGTTAAGTTAAAACATCATTCGTAATCCAATATTCATGAGCTAGATACTTGCGTCAAAAAGCGAAAACGTTTCTATAACAAAGACTGAACAAAGAAAGGACTTCGAGTTTCATATTACCATAAAATCTAGAATAAGTCGTGTCTACGCCCTGTTCTAAATATAATCACCTAAAAAGGGAAGTGTGTCGATGTCCTGAATGGCACTGGGTGCCGGGTAGTGGGTAGGTTAGCGTAAGGCAGAGTATTGACAATGGGCTTGTCAACAGCGGCGGCTAGTCGCCTAGTCGCGTCTGTGCGCAAAATGAGCACCCTGGGGCGCCGGCGACCCGCTCTATATCCCATACTTAGGGTCACCAGGACGTTGCCTGTCTACACTGTATTACTTATGTTGGTACTATGAACGCTTTGCAAACTGACACGTGTAAGTGTAAGTGACTCATCAGAATACTTTTACTTGTTTCGAAAATATATTCTGTTGTCTTATTAAACACAGTTGCACACACAAGATAAAATTTAATTTAATCGAAAGAGAAATTTTAATATGCAAACATTGTGAAACTACTTGCATATCTACCTACAAAATATAAATTTTCAATTTACAAAACACACTCGCAGTAAAGATACGAGCAACAAATAAAAATTGATAGCTCCGAATATTGTTCATGCATAAACGTTCCTAAAGTGTAGTTTTGCTAAAAGAATACACAATTTAAACCATTCGAGTGTACCTAACGATATAATAAAGAACCTAAAACTGCTATTTCATTGCGGTTTCAGTAAACATTTTCCTGTTCATATCGGTACCGTTTACACTAAAACTATTAGCTGTTCAGAGACTTCGATACGGTTTATAGGATCGGGCAAATTTGCCGAATGGATATTTTCGGATATTCGCCGACCGTTCACCCCACCGTACTAAAAACTAGAACGATGTCCGTACGACGGGACGGAGGGCAGCCCTAATTGCGGCCAGACATTTGAGTGATCAGGGCGAGAGGCCGTCCGCACGCGTTCGCAGCTATCGCCTCGATACACTTGTGAATAAACACGGTTTCCTTGCGGAAAATAGCCAATATATTGTTTTTAATTTAATCGCCATCTCATGTGTTGATGGAATCATGTTTTCAAGCGCCTGCCGTGTCAAAAGGATTGATTACATTCGCCACGGTGTTCGCGGCACATGAAAAATTTCTCGCGCCAATAAAATAAGTACTTAATTGTATGTTTATGTAACGGAGGATATAATGTAAATATGCCTTTCATCCCAGATTACTACAGTTTTAATATATTGCATGACATAAATCAAGTGCTCAATTAGCATGTTGGCTTTGTGTTGTATGGAACATAAAATTGGTCGTTCCAAGGCCGGGCGGTATTATATGTACGTATACACTTGAGTAAACACTGTCTGCCGGAATCTTAATGAATACCGAATTATTACCTTCAACGATCACGTGTTAAATACCTAGTTACTGCTGTGTTGCTAAATAATTACAAATGTGTGGAGCTTCGATACATTTTCTGGCTTTCTGCATATATTATCTCCATGACATGAATGTAGATAGGTACTGTAGACATCATTATCATATTATTTTGTAAATATCTAATCTAATCAAGATGTGCAACTAAATCTGTGGTATTTTTTACTTTTACTAAGTAAGTGATACGGTTATTGGTTATCTATTCAGAATGTAGTAGTTATTTTTTATATTGGGTACATAATTAATCTAAGTACTAACTAGTTTCTACCAGCGAGCGGCTTAGCCCTCATTCCCGTGGATTGAAAAGATAAATTAAAAATCCTATTACCCAAGTCAGCTCATACCCTGTCTGTATACCAAATTTCATCAAAATCCGTTCAGTAGTTTCAGCGTGATTGAAGGACAAACATCAAAACATTCACATTTATAACATTAGTGTGATATTATAAAGCTGAAGAGTACCACCCAAGAACGAAGGGGAAAGAGGTTTTAATACTTTTAAATTACACGTTATCTAATGATTTAAATAACAATGCTATTTTTATTTCAAAGACGCAATTTATAATCTTAAAGGAGGACTTTTAAATAAAATTTATTTCTTTTAAGGCGCCAGTCTACTCAAAAATTTTAATATTGACACTATAAAAATTTGTATTTTAGCAACACATAATCCGTTTTAAAATATTGTCATACTTTATGGGCGTTCATAGAAACTGTTGAATGATTTGCATAAAGTAATAATTGACCTTGAGTTTGTACGGAACATCATCATTAAGATAAAACCGATGTGATACCGAAACCGATATGATAGTGAGGAACTTGATTTTTTTTTATTTGCTATTAAGGGAACGTGTTTTGTATCTTTGAAGGAGCTCGTGGCTAAGATGAATGGTCTGCAAATATAGTAAAATACCATACCAGTGGGTTCCTACCTAACCAGATCTATAGAAAGACTATATAAAGCTGCTTACGCTAAACTTGAAAACGTAAAATTTCAGTCAGGGGAAAAACCAACGAAAACGAATATTAAAATATCTTTAGCAACTTCTAGTTAAGAAAATGAGAACACAATTGTTTCGTTGTTCACAGTAAAAAGAACATCGATAAAATTAAATAAGTAACATCACAAATCCAACCGGCCCAAACTCATTGAAGTAGGTAGTAATTGTTTAATTAACTAAGTAAGTAGGCATCCATTTACAGGATTAAGTGGCACAATAAAAGGTATAAAGTGCTAACTTAATAAACTTGTATAATATAAAATGTGCAAAAACTACATAAAAAAACGCAATAAAAGTTTAATTAGGTAACAAAAAATGCGTATAATAACATTGTTTGGTATTTAAATGGCGCTTACTACCTTCTGTCGTGGTTACGGCAATTAGAAACTTCACAAGTTGGTTAAGAGATGGAAGATAAAAGAGTATGTAAAGTCATTGGCACATCGTGTCGTGCCAACCAACACGACCCGAAACTGTTTCAGATAAAATCTAATGTTTTTAAAGTTGTCTGTCTCGTTCCAGTAACATCCTATTCTACTTGTGTAGGTTAGTATCCTAAATCCAGGTCTCCTTTTAATTCCTAATTTGATTTCAGCTTTTTAGAACCGAGGCGTCAGTTTGATTGCTCACTAAAAAAGGACTAAAATAGGGATGCTACGGCTACGGCGTAGAGGCTACGAGGTTGGCGTAGCATTACGTAGTCGGTTTTTATTAGGGGTAGTTTGTTTAAGTGGTCCAAGAGCTAGATCAACATGTCTTTTGAGTTACGTAGACACGTCATAAAGTACGTGTAATTAACATTATATTATGTACTACGATAAAAAACGAGTAATTCGATAGTTTTTTATGAATTTCTATGTAAAAATTTCTTTTTCTACTCTTCTTGTTTTAAAATCCTGGAAGTCAACTAAGGTTAGTCTCTAACTAGTGCCGGCATAAAAAAGGTTGTAAAAACATTGCCCACGTTGCTTTTCCCGCTGCAAGTTTACCTCGGAAATGGGTTACTAAGGTGGGTATTCCGAGGCGACATTTATTGGGTCGAATAAACTGTTACTACTTATTGCAACCACGTTGAACTCTTTAAGTAAAGAAAGCTTTCCTGGAAACTAAGGTTTAGCCGATTTTGAGAAAGAGACTCTGTGTAAAACCTTTTAGGATTGAATTTTGATTATTGAACAACATCTACAGTTCATGTCGGTCTCCTGCTGGACTATAAACTATAGTATTGGTTATGTATGGAAAGTATTATTAGTTATTGATAAAGCTACACAAACAATTTTCCTGTTACACTAAAAGCAAAAGGATTAACGTCAGTATTTAAATAGAAACACTATGCTGATTTTGACAAATTGAGGTTTTCCTTCTAATGACATATACCGTACCTATATAAGCTGTCGAAACATATTAGGATTTGGATATACACATAGTGCTTCAATGTACGAATGTATGATTGTATGCCCATTACGAACTAGTGGATTTTGTCTCGTCAATTCACTAGAGAGCTAAATGACACTGATACTAGTCGACTGCTGTCTGAATTAAAATCGAGCTTTATGTGGCAAATGATAATTGTAATCAAATTGTATTAAGTATACCTAGCGTTTGCATTAGTAAAATTGTTTAATTTAATATTTAATTCTTGTGATAATGTTTATTCGAATTCAAAATAGAAAAGAATAAAATAAAATTATAATTTTAACAAAAGAATAGATGCCACGCACGGCATTGATGGCATGCAGAAACACGCTAAATCAGATAGAACAACGATACATCAAATTCATCCAAATCAAGATGGTGGCTATAAAAAGTATTATGAATTCGAAACTCGTGCCCAAGTGCCAAATCCCTGACGGGCGACGAATTTTAAACAACACACAGTTATTGATAGTTGGAGTCGAGTTGTGTTTTATTTGCCATTCTGTTAAACGTCCCCGAGGCGACTTTATACGGAATTATCGTTTTGAATTTATGTTAGATCGCGACGAAAAACTTTATTGTTTCTCGTAAAAGTTGCATTCTAGATTAATACCGAGAATCTTACATACAAATGGACGACTAGCTAGAATAAGTACTCTTAAACGCGAATAGTTCATCACTTTAAAGTAATAAAGTATGAAACGCATCCATGGTTTAGAGGTGCTTAAAACAATTATGCGAATTTACGGTCACGTGAAGGTTGGTGCGGTGTCAATGGCAATAAACAATATTTGAATATTATGACGCAGTAATGCATTATCTCGATCTAATTGCGGAAACAATATAATGTGTGCGACATCACAATTTTATTGTTGGTGTAAATAATGTTCGTGTTCAAGTTCAGATTTGGCAAGTTAATTTACTTTGCTTGTAGCCTTGTGTCGGTGGCATTTACAAAACAAGCAAACAGCCATAAAACATCGCACTGAATACTCTTGAGAACTCCTCAATATGGTTGGCAAAAAGTCGTTTTTATCATTTTATTTTGACACTGTTACATGCTTTATGGATGTAACCAAAATGTAGTGACATAAAAATTTGTTAATGGTATTTTTTATTACGTAAGGCAAGCCTATTGTTACTTTTAGGCTTAGAGCTTAATAGAAGTCGATGTAATAAGTGAAAGAAAGAAACTTACTCAATTTTTATCCAAAAAATCCACTCTTTAATCTCGATAACCCTTTGGAATCCGTCCCGTTTCGGTTGAGTGCGGTGCTCGGGGCATGTGTGAACGAACAAAAATTGAAAATGACAACCCTATTTACATGGC
This sequence comes from Spodoptera frugiperda, assembly GCF_023101765.2. NCBI lineage: Eukaryota > Metazoa > Arthropoda > Insecta > Lepidoptera > Noctuidae > Spodoptera > Spodoptera frugiperda. Next base: position 6,793,059 of record NC_064217.1, on the reverse strand, counting down.
ACGGCGGTTAACACGGCCGCCCTTTGATTCAGGAGTATTATTAATAATATTTAATAGTCGGAACATACGCGGTACTTAATATGATAATTTTATATACCGTTGAATATAATTAACACGTAATGTAACGATGGATTGATTGTGTTGCTTGTCATTTAGGTTTTTGTAGGTAAATATGTTAATGTTTAAACTATTTACTCATACCTCTGGCTGCCAAGAATTCAGATGTGTCATTGTTTCTGCGTGTTATGTAATAAATTAAATACTCGTACGTAATAGACATGTTAACTATTTAGTAAGTTTGGAAAATAAGACATTAGTTTCTAGAACGATGCTTAAGTAGTATTTATTTAGTTCTTAGTTTATCCACCCTTAAGTTGGGAAAAAGTTGAAAGAAAAATGTTCCAATTAGAGTCAAAGCGCTCGGAAATTCAATCGCTTAAACGAGATTGGAATACTAAAAGTTGATTTCAACGAACTTTTAAGATTACTTTTACAATGGAGGGATAGGAAGATTAATATTAATTATTGATGGTAGCTCCATTGTATTTTAATCAACACTATGGCTGTTATAAAGAAGAATATTGCGATGTATAAAACCTCTTTTGTTTCTCGTCTTTTTTTCAATTTTAAAATTAGAACTTGTGTCCTCATTTTGAAGTCTTGCACTAATAATTAATTATCAGTAGTAGCGCGACAATCGCCGCGTCGTGTGTCGCGGAATACTGCTCATGAATATGAGCCTCTAGCATGGCTTGAAACTAGTCGAGTGAGTAAGCCGATAACATAATAATGATTATCGTGAAGATTTTTACTCGAAATATAATCTGATATTTAAATGAATAAAGTGACTCGCATTGCAATGAATTTTAGAAACAGTATTTGCAGAAACGGGTTTCAGCACATAAAACGAAACGGACATGAATAATTTGAACGACTCAATTAAATGTTGATGTTATTGCACACAATATTGTATTTGATCGCAACTAATTTAGATATGAAGGCAATTGAATAAAATGCCGCTTCGGCCACTCTTGTTGATTGTTTTTATTGAACTTTTCAATTGTGTCGACCATGTTGTGGGTCACAGTCGCACTCTATTAAGTACGATGATAAATTAACTCAACTCATTATGTTGAGTGGTAGGTATGGAATAAATGATGTATCTAGCTATATTTATTATTTATTGTACCTATATATACTTAACTACATTATTTTATTATGATTGTAACGACACGTTTATTATTACGGTAATAACTACTAGTTTCTTTCGCCAGTCTAAACTTCTTTCTTTTGGTACTTAAGATTTGCTACATCATTGGTTAATGGTATGAATGAGCAAAGGTTTGGGCAAAATATTAACCCTTTAAGCGGCCAGTTAAATATTAATTACCGTGCCCTTAGCATGCGGCTACAAAATAAACAAAATATATCTAAATAAGGAGGAGCAATCGTGTAAATGGAACGAAAAAGTTATCTGTCGCATATTATATGCGACACAGGCGGTTAAAGGGTTTATAAACAAGAATTTTCGCAGTTCTAACCATTCAGTCAATGAGGAATTCAGTAAATAATACCTAATGTTAATTAATGTTATCGCTATCACCTAAAACGGACGGTGAAAGTGTAAGTAGCTTAGGTAGTAACCAGTTTGTGTAATAATAATATATTATGTATAATTTAATATTAGTCTTTTCCCTAACTATTGCACGCATTATAATATTTATAGCTAATATTTCCATGTGTTTAAAATAAAATAATACATAAATAAACAAAGAGAGATACAGAGTACCTAAGTATTTTTACATAATAAATATAATTACAGTTAGTTATAAATATTATGTTAGGTTTTAATCCACATAAAGTGTAATGCGTGAGTAAATAATGTACTGGACCGGACTATTTCATTATACCATAAAAGCATTGGCGACTGACGGAAATAATAAACACAAATAGATAAAACTTGAGTCATAAGCTAATGGCTTTATTTTATTTAAATTTATTAATATTACACACATTTGCAACATTATTCCTGTTCCTAACTGCGAACAAAGAACAATAGGCGGAATATAGAAAGTTAAAAACAAAAAAAAAAATACAAAAAAAATACAATTAGTAGCCAGGCATATATTTTTGACACTTCCCGATACGCGCATAGATAATTAATTCGCGTGTCAAGGTCGCATGACCGAGTGAATGAATGAATGGACACGAGACGAATGAACAAAAACAAAGAAGCGTATCTACTGCCGTAACACTTTTAAAAAAAGAAATATAAAAAATATATGAGTGGACTTACTGGCGTACAGCTTTTTCCACATAATAAATATTTATGGGCAACAATAAAACAATTAATTGTTTTGTAAGTTAACGTCGCGGACGCGTCTAACCAGGGCAGTAGGAAGCCACAGAAGTAAAGGCTATCAAAAGGCAGTTAGTGCGCATATCAAGATATCACGACAATGATAAACGCGAGGTCGAATCTGCTTTTTGCGAGGTCTCGACCTTCGCAAAAATTAGCGCGATTTACATAACGCATAGGTACCAACATTATTTACATTATCTAGACGAGTACGGATATTGATAAAATATATGAAGATAACGACGATGAGATCACATCTAACGAAATATCAGGAACTAGGAAATGTTTCGTTTAGACTGTGCTAACTGCTATAATAAGTGGTTTTATTATTATTCATTAGTTTACATCACGTTTGCTTTTGTATATTGCTATTGTAAAGTATGAACAACCGGAATTAAATGGTTTACTAAGTTTTAAGGACTACTTATACACGTGTGTTAGATGCACATGGCAGGTCAAAAGTCAAATAATGCGCGATAATTGACGTCTGAAATCAATGCAAATTGGGTTTTAAATATGTAATACAAAACGAATGCATAAATATTTGTACATTAGTCAAATTAAAAATAGCTATTGAATCATACCTACAGTGATAGCGACTCGACTGTTGAATACTTGTATAATCCTCACAGTCACAATATTTAGTAAAAAGAAACATGTAATTACTGAGTGTCACAGTAACTTTTAAAATAGACCACTAACCCCAATCACTATTTTTAAAATATTTTAACACGCGCCGTATACTCGTCAAGCATACACGTAATTTATTAAGAGCTTCGGAAAAAACATCTAATTAACCTAATTAAATGGTTTCCAATAATAAAAATGACCATTCATTAACTGTAGTACCAGGAGGTGGTACGTTTATGTTTAGATTAATTGACGATAACAGACGTGACGGCTTCTATTATTATCGTCAATATTTAAACGCGACCTAAAATAGATGTTTTATATCGCCAGATGAACGATAAACGCTCCGAGAGAAGTAAGCACGATTTTATTTAAATCGTAAAAAGGTACCGTGGGTGGCGATGCCGCGATTGCCTCGACAAAGTATACAGACGAGATTCCCTACGGCTAATTATATCGACAAATCAATCGAGAAAGTGCCGCTTGCGACACGAATAGAATAGCTATAATTATAGTAGTTGAATTGAAGTAATAGATTGTATGTAGGAGTACTCGGTCGAGCTAAAGCGATGCCACCACGATCACTCCTTTAAAGTTATGAATGCACACGACACGATGCGGGCCAACAAGTTATATTTTATTTATTAATCACCCGACGGAACCGAACGAGGTTCGACCGAAGACGTGGAGTTAAGTTCACCGAGGGAAGCAACCGGTGCGTACTTCCTCTCATCGAGCCGAGGGTTGCGCCAGCGAGAGCCACACAGAATGACGAAATTAAATTGCCGTCAACATTTAACCGAGCAATTAGTGAGCGGGTTTATTGGGCTGGTATTAAATGACGATAAATACAGAGCACTGCATGATTAAGATATGTATGGGGAAACATAATACGCCTCCAATCCGAAGGCCGATGTAATCCAATCTGCTATGGTTTGCATTGAAATGTGAAAGGATACAGTCGATTTAATTGTGTTTATGACTGCGATTGTCAAATTCAAAAGCTCAGAAATAATAGAGGTCACTGCATAATCGAGTGAGAAACTCCACAAACAAGACTTCGCAGATCACTCGACGTTCGACATCGATCTATAATGATATCACGTGAATAAATAAGGAAAAGGAAATAAATGAATTGCAAACGTTGAACGAATTCGATATTTGGATTGTATTGTATTGCTAGAGAGACGTCGTACGGTCGCATCGCTTGAGACAAACAAAGGAGTTAAGTGTTTATGTGGTGTGTAACATAGGGGTGGGATATTTATTGGCCGTTTTATATTTGTGAATAATGTAATATGGGAGCGGTGGTGGGAGTTGGGACGATGCGGGCGAGCGCGCCGGGACGGAACGACCCGCTGACCCACTCCCGTACCCACTTGATTACTGCACCGAGGATTCAATTGGACAAAGGCTGAAAACACGGTTAATGCGATTATATTCATAATGTTCCCGTACCGAGTCTGTCATGTTAAATATGTAAATTGGGTTCTGTAATTTGCAACCTCTGTCCAAAGTGGTTTTGAGAAAGGTCAAGGTTGTTTGATTTTTTATTGTGTAACTCACCGTAGGTTGTGCTGCGTGGCATTCTGTCACACAAACTGCACGTGCACACCGGCTTACCTGAAACAATACGGGGACTTGTTAATCAAGTGTATCCTACAAGCTACAAGACAACTCATTACATCGTATAGTCACATCCATTCCAAAAGCAGTTTATAAAACGAAGAGCACGTATGGCATTTCAGATGAAGCTAGGAATTATACCGTAGCTACAGTAGTTAAGTCCGTCTGAGCTTATAATCCAACAACTTTCTGCATAGAAATTGAATTTCTATTGTGTCTCCGTCACCATTATTTGCCTGTAGGCTCTCTGAATGTCCCAAGACTATTCTTATATCAAACAAAATGTAAAATGATGTAGTTCAAGAGGATTTTACTAAAGGAAGGGCCGATAAATGTAAAGAGCTGCATGTAAAGAGGTCCATTACTGTGAAGGAGTTTTCAAAAGACACGTTTAAGGCTGAGCTTAGTTTTCCTTCAAAAGAGTTCGCTAGTGATGTTGTAGAATTGTAAATAAGTTCTGAATTGGTTGGATCTTAATTTTGTTTTATTAGAGGAAGGAAAATAATGGATGAATTATTAAAAACTGTTAAAGGTAACGAGTTTTAACTAAGTTCCAGATAGTGTTTTTGTTTTATCAAACCAAGACATAAGAAACAAAAATGGATTGTTCTTCCAATTAAATCCTAAAAAGTAGAGACCTCTCACTTCATGTTGTAGTGGCATGATGTCTTTGTTATTCAACTGTTTGTAGAATCAACATTATTAAAAGAACATCTTAAAGTTGAGAGGTGATCGAGTGTTGGTCATCTATCAGTCAATCTTAAGTACCGATTAAAGTGATTTATTATTTAATTTTGTTTTCACATAGTCCTTAAAGTAAGCAGGTATCGGCGCAAATGGAGATGTGAAAATGGGCTATGAAGGGCATAATAAGTTTTTACAAGCCATATAAAGTTATTAGACACGTCTATCGGCAGGGGTTTATTAAGATTCTAATGGATTCTCGACAGAACACCGTCTGTATGCATAGTTAATATGTAATGATTGGGTTTGGCCGCGTTAGCTTGTAACAACGCCTCAGTGAACGGATAGCCTTTCATTTACTCAATTACCAATCTGTTTAAATATTTCTAACGTTTGATTGTATTTTTCCTTTGTTTGCTTTTTATTGCAACGGTATTCTAACAATTCTATATCATTACCAGGTGTTTCAATTCCCTTGTTAATATCAAGTCTGTTGGTAGAAGTTCCGTATTGATTACTTCCTACTTACGACTAGTGTCTGTTGACCTATCAGCTTGTAAATGTAAACAACTCAATACTTCGTTCCTCATCGATTTGTTTTTACAGATATGTTTCTTACTTAACATGATTTTAATGATACGACTATTAATTTATGAATAAATGTCAGCTCTACCTCGAGTTAATTTGTCATAAACGTGTTCTATAGTTGCTCAATTTTGTCAGACACGCCTGTACAGCGTAATGCGTAACATGACAAACAGACAAATGATCGAATATCCTTCAACATCAAGCTGCTATTAGTTATAAGTGGTTGTAATGTTTTATGGTATCGATAATTCAATGCGTGGCATTGCAAAAGCCGCCGCAGTCAATACAACAAATAAATAATTCATTAACGTGCCCTTATAAATGCTTCAGATACTTGCCAACTAAAATAGCCACGTTTCACTAATTATATTTTTTCTACAAATAACACTAAGCATGGAGACAAATTAATTGTTGTTTTGTGACCATTTCTGCGCTGTATTTAAGTACCTAATACAATTTTACGACGCGATGTCTACAACTGTTGTAATACGGATCGATCTATTTACGTGTATCTATTATTAAAAAAGTCAAGTTATAATCATTAAAAGGTATCTACACAGCAATGTAACGTTTTACAACAAATTTATTAGAGTAAGAATGTTTTAAATATTCATGTCCTGTTTTTTATGGAAATTATAAAAAGCTTTTGCCTTATGCATAGCGAGTGTTTAATGTTTACGGTTGGGAAGAGAGGGCGAAGGGCTAAAGGGCCCCGCTCGACTGATTATTGTTTTACTTAACTTTTTATAGCCCATCACGCGGCCACCGACGCCCGCTCGTAGGGTTGTTCCCGCCTAGTGCTGCGACACAACATTCTCGTGTGTTGCTCGACTCAACTTATTTTACTAAAAGTTTTAATTGAGTTTTAGTTTCTTGTGGGACTGTTATTTATAGTTTGTGGCGTTTATATCGAATTATTGATGGAGTGTGGTAGATAGGCAGATGTTGAATGTATTAAAAAACTTGTTTATCTTATTTGTCTAGGTATTTTCCAAAAATATGCTAATTTATGAATTGGTAATTTTTTTAAACAATCTACTTGATCATGTTTGGTCTAAAATTTGTTAAATCCTTTAACTTAGACAAAGTGACGTTAAAATAAACATGTTTTAACTACACATAACTAAGCTAATTACTATACATAAATAAAATCAAAATATTGAAATAAACACAGAAAAACACACAAACATTCGCGCACCGTGGAGAATGTTCCCGAAGTAACGAGAAGAGTCTAGTTATTTCTATTCCCGCGACTCGAACGTTCGTGAACCAACAGTATTGGAGCGCGCCGAGAGGCGGCACTAACCTGGAGTGGCGGAATAAAGCTCGCCGTGTATCTATACAACACACTTACGTACTATTTTTTCCAATAGAATTCATGTAAGTACGTCCTTATTGTATCTTCCGAGTATTTTCATATTGAACATTAGATATTTGAATATCGATATTTATTAGAAAGAACTTTAGTACATTGATAAAATGGCCTGTGGTCACGAGTGTAAGTAGGTATGTTAATTTGTTAATAGATTGTACTATCGGAGTTGATATTTGGATATGATAATCACTACAAGGTTCATTAATGCCTATTTACTTATAAGATATAATAGTTGTTAATCGTGATAATCTTTAAACAATATTAAAATGATTGCATAGAAAGAAGTTAAATCCGTAAAAGGTGAATAATTACAGAAATCACAACTGTGAACTCACCGATATAAAAATATCTCGAACACAAAAATTAAATTACAATATGAAAGGAGTGTATTCAAAAAAGCGTATGAATGAATAAAATGCAAAGAGAGACAATCCACTTTCCGGATGATTCTAGATTCGTGTGAATTAATTCAATGAGTTGATTATTCCCGGAGCGTTTCCTGGAGCAATAAGAGCGATAATGTCGCTCGTGCTATCTCACTCACCCTTAGGGAAAAGGTCTAAGAGGAAGGGAGCAAAAAAGCGGGAAGAGATTATGTGGTGCTAGTGAGATTTTTGTGAGTCATCGCGTTGGGGGACTACCCATGACGTCAGGGGCCGTTTGGTTCAATGTAAACATTGAAGACCAATTTAACTGCCTTATCGATTACATCAGTAAGTGCCTTTGCAGTACTAACAATGGCTGCTTTGTTTCCGACTTGTACTTAATATGGACTAATGACAGTTTAAATACGAGGAAAAAGACTTATGTTTTGTCTAATGTTGTTTCAAAGTTTAGGGGAGCAGATGATAGAAATGAGCAATCGAATGTTCTGGATGTAATATGAATTGAATAAGTAGCTTATTAGCAGACATACAAAAATGCAAGTAATGGTCTACTTAATAAAACCGTGAAACGTATGTTTCACGGTTAAATACAATATGTTTAAGTATCAAAGTAGGTATTCGTCGTTTTCGGTGTTGTGTTCAAATCTCGTTAGCACACGAAAAGTTTCTACTACAAAATGTGGGATGATTTCTGAGTAATGCAATGCATCCTGCAGTTAATCCTATTTTCATATTAAATAAACTATGTTATTCATATTTTCGTTGAGCTCATTGCCTGGTTTAGTTTAGAAAGTTTTCCTGTGATCTGTGACAAAGCAGTCTACGTTTTAAGTTAATTGTAAACAGCAACTAACCAAATTCCATGTCCATCGAACGTGAACGATTATTTTAAGTTATCTGTGGATTGTCTATGCGCATCATTAACCAATTGTCAATTATGTCAACTGTCATGATTTTTTTTTTTTTGAAAAAACGTTGCCCCACATTAGGATTTTCTCCTGTGTCGTGGGTGCGTTTACAAACATACAAGTTCACATGCACATGACACCCAGACCCGGAACAACAATTTGTGGATCACACAAAGAATTGCTCCGTGCGGGAATCGAACCCGCTACCCGTTGCGCGGCAGCCAGTTGCCCAGCCACCGCACCAACCGTGCAGTCAAATAGTCAAAGAAATAAAAAATGGCGACTACGAAATAGAAAATAAGAAGCTGCCTTACAGTTTCTTATTTGGAAAGCAATAAATGGCAAGATCAGCAAGCTACGAAAAATAACTGGTGCAATTTTAAATAAGAGGTAAATTGCTTTAGAATTATTTGTATTATAACTAAATATATTTTTTACGCAAGCTATGTTAAAGTTCATGCAGTGACTTCGTTAATTTCATTAGTTAGTTAGGTCTAACAACGAACTAAATACATTTTCCTTGTTATTTACTGTAAATAGTAATGTACAAAGTACTAAAAGTGTTGGAAATAAATTGTTGTTATAATGGGGAGCATGTTTGTTTTCCTGTTCGGTGTTATAATAAATTCACTTACTTATGTATGTATAGGGAAATTATTTACTAAGGTAAATTGTCGCATATTGTTTATTATTTAGTACGTATACTTTCGCTAAAGCAATGTTAGCAACAATCCCTGATAACCTCTCCTTCTACATTTATATCATTATTAGGTATCTTCCATATTAGTCATAGTCATAGTGATATAACTATTACCTACAATAACAAGTCTATGGTTTTTCCGTACACAATTTTTGATGATGCATATTTTTATAAGCACAATTAGACATCAGTCTGTGAATATCGTATTTCTCGTACCTACTAGGGAAGTATTAAGAAAGAATCAATTTAAATCCAAGATTGGCAATTAATTTAAAATGATTAATAAAGATAAAATCAGCGTTTTGTGTTAGAGAAAATGGCTACCATATTTAGAATAGTCTCATTTAGTTTAATTAGGAGCCGTCTTCCTCGAGTCATAATGTGATGACTTTATAAGTCTGTTTTATAACTTGTAAAAGCTTATAATTAAGAGTATGTTGGCCTGACGTGTTTTTAATTGACTTCGAAAAGAAAATGGTTCTATGTTTATCTGCATTTATTTCTATGTATATTCGGCAACGGATTTCTTCAAGCTAGGCAAGCAACGAATAGTAGTCCAATTATTATTATACTTAGCATTCTGCCGTCACTTTTATAATAAAATTTTATGAGAGCATGGACTGACAACGTGTTTTATTGTGATGGAATCACTCCACCGTATCATGGATGCGAATAAATCTAGAAGTGACAAGAGACATTCAAGAGATCCGGATTCGGTCACGGATCTAGACGAGGTCGGTTCACATCGTGCTAGCGACGTATAATTTGCGATAACATTGGAATAAACTAGATAAATGCATCTAGAGCTCGTTAGCTTTAAGCTTATCGTACACATTTACAAATTCTAAACGTTAAATATTTCACAGATTCCAATTAAGCGTTACGTTCTATACATAACAGGAGGAACGGCGAACAGAATCAAACGTGACGTCATCGTCGCTTCTTTGTTTTTATCAAAGCTCTTGACGTATTAAGCGATTGAGCGAATGTTAGTTCAGCGAATATGATAAATGCCTTGTTGAAGAGATTACTAGTTGTAAAACACGTAGATTAATCCTTCATATCGGGTTTCACTACAAGTATCATGTTCAAGTGCGAATTTATGGTCTTGTACTGTACCCGTAACGAGTTATACGAACATTCGCATAAAAATCATATTATCGACGTTTATCGATAAGTAGTAAAAATGATCAAACAGCTAAATGTCTAGATTTGCTATGAGCGCTGCCCTAAAATGGTTCGATATGAATGGAGGCGATGCCGGATATTAAACGCCAGCTTGTCGGTAGTTATATTTAAAGTTGTCGAGTGCCGTGTAAGTTTTTAATAAAACTTAGTTTCCGCAAATTTGATTTATAGTTTATCTGCAATGTAATATCAGTTTCTGAAACATCCGCATTTTTGTTAGAGGATTATAACAGTAGATGATTCGGATTTATGCTTTCAAGGATAAGAAAGTGCGGATTTCTCTTGTTTTTTCGTACAATCTAAATATTTATCAACATGTAATAAATATAATGTGAAATAATACGCTAGAATAACCAGGATGTGATATCAATTAAAATAATTCATGCCAGTCCAATCTGTTCCAGTATTTTCCCACAAATTATAATAAAAATCCGTATTCATATCGTTTCCTGTGTCTAGCCACGGATAAAAAATGTATGATAAAACTTGCGTTCACAATTTGTTCAGTGACTCAGTGAGCTGCATTTTAACGCGTGGTGTATTCAATATCACGCTCGGTTCTTTTTAACTTTTGGTTCCGTACACTGAAATATATTTATCTTTTATTTTTTACAATAAACTCATTGCGCAGTATCTTTAACAAAGCGAACACATGGACAATACCTAGTTAGGCACGGGCTTATAAACAAAGCATCATTGACGCAAATTGCGCTGCCTACTTATGCACATACACATACAAACATAGCGCCGTACTATGTCAAAGAACATAGACAGAAGGCACTGTATTCGACTTTGAGTAATCACATAATTAATTCAATGAAGCATGGCGACATTAATTGCTCACGTTAGTAATTTTCGACCATAAAAATGATAAATGTCGATACTTTTTGGAAAAGTTTTTTAATTACCTCTCCCATTTAGTAGAAATTATTAAATACATTAGCATAATGATAATCAGAAATTCGTGTTTATTATCATCTTGGCCAGATATTCGAGAGATGTGAGGCTGTTATTGTAATTTGAACGTATATTTGTGGAATGATTGAACACTCATGTTCCGCAGACTTGTAAGCGTGTCTACATTAAAGGAACACAAAGACGTCCATGAGCTTCTTTGGGAATCCAAACTCAAATAATTAATCTTCTTAAAATCTATACTTAACTGCTATGTAGGAACAGTAGAAACCTAAAGTACCAATTAATATTAAAAATATTATACAAAAATTGAGAACATTTACATAAAACAGCTTATCAAACTAGGGCAGTAGGATAAAAGATAGGGGCTAGACATTAAAAAATATTTATTAGTGTGTTAAAATAATAACGAATGGTACAAGAAACTACAGTAAAGGAAAACAGAAACACAATTAACATAATAAATAAGTAATTACAGAGTTAACGTTAGTTGTCTAATGCATCGCAGACGGTGAGTTGATAGTGGGAGGTGATGTATCAACTCGCTTGTTAGTGGTTCAGGTGTTAATAAGTAGGTGCGAGCTACGGTATGGTGCACGATACTCACCGCTGGTGGCGTAGTGATCGTGAAGCGTATAGAGAGGATAGTCACCTAGTTTGAACAGGTACGCGGACAGCAGCACCGCGTCGTGGCGCGGCTCCGGCCCCGCGTGGCTCGCTGCCGGCCGCATCAGCGACGATATCGAAAAGTCTGTCATCCCTTGTGCGGCACCACCCCATCCATTCACACTACACAACTTACACTCCTCCTTCATCGTTCCAATAACACTAATAAATATACTCTATAATCCGTTTTTTTTTGTACTCGGTTTGTACTGGGCACTAGTAAATCACATATAAAAATATCCGTGGGCTGGCTCGCACATCACAGAAGATATCACAGCAGCGTTCGGCGTCTGCAATCCGGTCCTATTGGAACAAATTCGATTTCAATTCCGCTTCTAAACAGATATAAGTCTAATATAGACTCTATAACTATTTAAGCGTGGCTCGAGTTTGGAGTTCGGACAAACTTCGCTTTCCTAGAAGCGAAATCAGACCGAAGTCCCGAACACGAGCTTTACCAACACATACAAATTGTCTGTCACACATCCGCCAACATCTTAATCTTTGTAGATTGTTTGTCACTTTTGGCATAGTTAATATACAATACAAGAAATTGTGTTCACGGCCTACTAGTTACACGTATCTAGTCAATGGAACTCTATAGTTCATTGTAAAACAGTTTCGGTGCTCGTAATTATTGGTTGCGTTTCAGCTCTCTTTCAATATATTCGCATTACTGTGACCTTCACTATTGAAATGTCGCCTCACGCACAGAACTCCAATAATATGTTCCTCAATTTGGAAACCGATAGCTTTATTTGCGTCATGTCTACATTATGTTATCTGTACTTACATAATATTTAGAGATGACACTTTAAACACACATTAAACAAATTATTATGTAATTTAATGTTTTGCTTCATGATGTCGAATTTATAGTCGTTAATGTAATTAAAACAAGTTATTGCGCGGGACTGGCGACATTTGCGGAGTTAGTTTATTGAGAGACGGCGACGATTATGCATGTGTTGGTAAACAAAAACAAAACGTAGTTCGGTGTGGTGTAGGCGAGCGCTGCATTGCGGCTTTGCCGGGTCAAAGGTGCAATGCCGTTGGACGATTTCAGTTGCGAGCGATGCGCTATTGTTTCTCATCCCTGTTCCTACACTCAATGCCTAATCAACATACTAGCGTGCCCACAATGCTCGCCGTTATTGTCTAATTTAAACTGCGTCGCTCATGTGTTCGACGCATTAATCGTTATTCTCAGACAGCCTTGACGTCATCTTGACCCGACTGCTCTCAATGCAAATTTTAAATAGAACTAAACTTGGTAATAAATCGTTTTAAACTGTTATTAGGTTTTTATGATATCTACTTAAAAGTCAACAAATGTGCCGAAGTTTAGAGATTATTTGCTCGACAAAATGGACCGTAATCTGCATCATCCATCAAATTATCCCGCCAACGAAACCGCTTTGAACAGTTAGCTCGATTCGCATCTCGAACACAGTTCCTGGGAATTCTACCAGCATCGGTGATTCATTATTGTTTGTTTACATCACAATTTGTAGTGGTTGTATCATGTTATTGCAAAATATTTTCATTTGTTCTATTTCAGAGAATCGGCATGAAAGCGATATAAATATTAATGAATGTGAGCGCAGTGGCGCTGCTGCTCAATTTTCAGTAGTTATCAAACTTTTTATTTCGTGTTATCCATCGCTATTCGCTTACGTGCACGGAATAGCGTCGCAATAATGCACGTGGCCTTGAGTCTGCCGGTAAACAAACGTCACGTGTACGCCAGTGGAAACATATTAAAAATCGGTGCTCGCGATCTTTCCTTCTGTTTTGTTAGTTTTCTGCGTATGTAAGTCACGTGCTACTTATACATAAGTGCAGATGATTACTTATCGTGTGCTGTAAAAAGTTACATAGTGCATATTTTTGTGGCGCACTGATAACTTATTTATTTATGCGCCTAAGGTCCCGAGCGGTTCAAATTATAATATTAACGGTAATTTGAACTGAGAAGAAGAACAAGCTTTACGTGCTGGTATCTTCCGTAAAACTTCCAAAGTTTTTTGGAAAAAAAGGTCTGTGCTTAATAATAGGTGTAGTCGCACGTGCGATCGCGGGGTGGGCAGCTGCCATGACAGATGTTGTCGACGGAAGGTCCCTGCCGCCTGCCCCGCGACCCTCCCCTGCCTACCTGCCCCACCTGACGTACTGCCTCGCTTCATTATTATATCAAGCACACACCACTTCCCGAAGACCATAACATAAACACGGCTTGTCCTAATTAATCAACCTCTTAAGTACACCAATTATGGGTCATAACGATGATTCAAAATTTGATATTAGGCACACTTTCCAAAAGAAACGTCAGCACTTGTGCGCAATATTATTATAACTCGAGCAGACTACATTATAGTATATCCGATTCTCGGAATCAATAGTTATTTCGTGCGATTCGATAGCACTGAAGGAATTCTTCGTATTCAGTTCAATATAAACTGAAGCTTCAATCCAAAGTTCTAGCATTAGCAAATGGCGACAACGCTGTAAATATTTTGGCAATGTTTTCTGGCGGCCGCCCAATAGGACGAGCATTCAATATGGTCTAATAACAAGTACCCAACACTTGATAGTTCAGCTTAAGCGGAGAGCTTTAGTTAACGCGCGTGAGCTTGCACATTCATAATAATAATAATATGGGATGCTAGTTTCATAGATGCGGTTCACAATAACTCGTGTGGTTAAATTCTTTTGGCAATGTTCGTTGGCGGCTTCCCAGCCACATCATCACCAATTCCCAATGCAGTTTTATTGTTTCTTTCCGATGCTACTGGGAATTGTCGACCATCAATTGGCTTCATTAAATATCGGTTTTCGGGTCAAAATTGTTTCGTTGATAAAATCAATCGCAAGAAAGGGCAGCCCCTTCAATGCAGTTGGCAACTAATGTTGGCGAGAACCCAATTTGCGCCAACTACGGCTGTATACTTGCATCCACTCATACTAGATAGTGTTACGATATGTCATTTACTAAATCCTATTGTGGCTTGTTAAGAATTTATTTTAACATTACCTATGTAAATGTAGATGATTCATTGTGCTATTCGAATGTATTATTTGAGTTCGTGGCCATGTGCTCATAACACACTTATAATAAATTCGACATTATTTCTCGATACCGACTAGCGACTATGTTTGAGAAACAATTCAGAGAGAGTCGTCTTATCGTCAGTGAATTATCAGTATCGATTACCACTATCGTGACAATGCGATAACTCAATACAATGAATAATAAATAATCTAACACTTTCATTTCAGTATTTTATGGCCTTTGATTTGAACTGCACATTGCCAGTTATTTCAGGAGTTATGTGCGAATATTCAGAAAGGTTATAAAGGAAAAGTTCGTGTTATGATTTATTGGTCAGTCTGTCATGCTGTTTTGTTATTATTGATTGGTAATTTCAAAAGAGCATCACGATCTCATTAATCATTATTAGCAATTTGTCGATGGTCCGTTCTCTGTAACCCGAGTAACGAAAGCACACTGGTTGGTTTCACAAGAATCACAAACTGCTTACATAAGGCATAAGGCGTCTTGCGTAAACTCCACTTAGGTGCACAGCTCTATCGTAAGTTAGCTTTAAGTTCACGTACGTCGGGCCGTGCGAAATAACAGATCGATTATATCGGCCCTCCTTATTGCCCAATCGAGAATAAATATTAAGAGTTCAATGAAGGCTGTTGAAAAGAATTATCATTATTAAACTTGCTGAAAGATAAAGTAGAAATGAGAAAGCTACTGAAACTATCTACTTATAGTTAGTTAATCTGGTTTGGATTATGTTGTGAAATTTTAATAATCATTCACATAAAATTTGGTCACGGTAATTGTCGGGAAATTATATAGAAACAAAATGGGAGACTAACAAAGCGATTCGTGACGACCCACATACGTGAGGCACAACGGAGCAATGAAAACTCTCTCGATGTCGGACGAGCGCCGGACCGTGACACTCAGGCAAATTTGTGCCAATCATGATCAAATGTATTTTTGTTCAAGTTTAAAATGTCGATTAGTATTGTTAAACAAATAAATTTGGTGTTGATACATTAACGTTATCTCATTAATCTTGTAAAGGAATCCAGATACAAATGACTAAAAGGTTAAACAAAGAGTCTCTAATCCGAAGCGCCAATTAAAGCATACTTTACTAAAAGGTAGAGGAAAGCGCCTGAGATAAGGTTTCTAAAGCTATTTATCAATGTAATTGATAGCTATCGGTGTTAGGAGAGTGTGAAATTTTGCAATAGAACCACATCGTACAAGAGGGCCGGAGGGCTGGAGAAAGTAAGCCTTTCACTTGGGCCTACCACGCTCAGCGGCACTAATTTAAACAATCATACGCAATCATGCCTATTGTTACAGCTACCTATTCATTTCAAGATCACAACTATGGATAATGTTCCGAAAATCACGGAACTTTTACAGTTAACGTAGTAATATCCATTTTATTGCATTCACCTCTATTTATCCTTGTATCGTTAAGCGAATACAAAAGTCGCCTTATCACATTCATCTAATCGATGAAATCCCTGACGTAAATTGGAGCGGCTTTTATAAAACAATCGATGTTTTCCGGCAATTTTACTGACAGCAGTGTTTGTTTAACGTGTTACAATCTTCAATCCGGTTATGTAAATTAATATAAATTCTTTCATATTTATTTTGGAATTACGTCATTTAATATAAACGGAGGAAATCAACTCAACAGGCAGCGGTTTGTACTATTAAAGCAAGCTAAATGGAAGATTAACTTGAGAGTTGGGAATGGCGATGTGAGGTAAAGTTTAAGGACCACAAAGGTTGAAGTTTGAGTGCAACCTGCAGCAACAGACCGCAAACTCGCTAGTGAACACACAAAGCCCTAATGAATTACATTATGGATGTACTACTCAGTTATGAACTCAACTGATAAATAAATTGTAGGAGCAAAGCGTTCGTTAACTTCAAAAAACAATTTGCTTAAATTTGGAGAACAAGCGGTAGGAATTCTTGATAATACAATTACACTTGATGAAATTAAATCTTTCTCAGTTATTTGACTTTGACTATCTTGCTTTAACTTAAATGTAGGTGTAAGGAGATTTTAAAGACATCTTCATTACTTTGGTGCTTTTGTTACTATTTACTTTCTTTACAAGTAAATTGTAGTATCCGTGAAAACAATATATTTTAGCTTTATAAAGCGATTTATAGCCTAAGTATAATTTAGAATTGCCTAGCGTAGAACAATAAACTTTAAACTTAATAGGATCCTTAAACCGAGACCTCTAAAGCCACTCAGAAATTCTTGACTACTCGTTTCTAATTCTTTACAGTTTGTATACAAAATATTTTAGTATTAATTCAATTTTTAACTACAGTTATCTAGGGATTTTTGAAATTAATTAAAACAAGAGCTGTCTTATAAAACATCTCTTAATTTCGTAATATTTACAAAATAAAGCAATAAATAACTTGTCTACATCAAATAAGCAATCCATTAGGCATTTTGTTTGTGAACTTTTTGGTGGAATCTGTTTCTGTTGAACTTTTATCGTTAAAGATAAAAAATTAGGCAGTTAGTGTTTCTGTTTATTGAAACATTATTACTGCTGTCAATGACAGTGTCTTAATCTCCATAATCCCGAACCAATTGATTAAACTAGTGTATTTCGTATTGGTATTTAGTGGAGAGCCAATAACAGCGTTCCAAATCGCCCCTCTATGCCAGCGTAATAGCTTGTTTGCCGCCTTTTGTCTAACTAGGGCACTACCTCGATGGCATTAATTGATAGCATTGACAAGCTCGGCTTACAGCACAGATTCCACGGAGGTTTACTCTGGATACAGCTCGGTATTTCAGGTAAATTCAAGGATCTTGTTAGAATTAATTTACATGCCTCTTGTGTTTACTAGATGTTACAAACACGCCGCCCGGTATTCTTGACATCCCAAAATGAATTTAGCCTTCTAATGTTTGTAAACAGTTTTACTTTGAGACTGTTTTGGTGAATGAGATTAGGGGAGACCTTGAAATCGATTAACCTTCAACAAGTGTTGTAAGCTTTTACTTTGAAAAAGGTTTTAGATACGGATATACGTTCATAAACAGCACTAATGTATAAGTATATGTATGATATAGTTGTATATAATAATATAAAGCATTGAAATGTATCGCATTAGCAATATAATTTATGGAGTTTGCATTGAAAGCTATGTTTTGCTGACCGATTAAATATTTCATTGCTTGTTGACTGTCCGTGGATAGTGTAACATGACACCGTGTGTGGCGTCCATTTACGTCAACCAGCTTATTTGATGATGCCGCGATGCCGGCTCGATAGAGATCATAGGCGCGATGAGAGCCGGCCACCGACACCCAGTAGCTGTATGTAGATTCGGTAGCTTTTGCGACCTCGTCCAGCAGACAGAACCCGTTTCGCACAATACCACAATGCCCACAATTTCTTTGCACGATCTGATCAACGGCACTCGCCGGCCGACACCACACCGCTACATACGCGACACAAGTGACATTTACATGTATTGGAAGTTCAGTTACGTTTCACGATCCATGAGAGTATCAAAACATCCACAGGTTTGGCACAACACGACACTAGATGTAAAATGTTTCGCTGAATTCAGGTTAAGTCGCGAACGGAAGCACTGCTCAGATAGTGCGTCGTGTTTACAGTTGCGCGGCGTTTTACCGTATGAGCGTGTACGAAGCGACCGCTCGCTTCCGTGGTTGACAGTCGACTGGCGGCACTCGCGGACGAAAGAAAGCTGTGTCGTGCGCGCGGGGCGACGGGAGGCGCGGGGCCGGACGAGGCGCGGGGCGCGGGCACACCTGCGGGCGGCGGGAGCGCCTCTTGCCTCTGGCGACGCGGCGAAGCTTCCCGCTGCTACGCAATAAACGCTCGATAAACTTTCTCATTAGGCGCGCCTAACCGTGTGACCGTAAGCTCGTTTCTGCTTGCACATTAAATGCAATGCAATACGACAACATTCATGTAGGCAATTCACACTCGAGCATGCACTAAGCTTTCGCCTCGTGCGCGAGCTTCCCGCCGGAATCGATGCGTGTGCGCACTCTATTGAATTTCAGACTTATGTTAAACAAATAGCGCATAAGTCGTTGAATTATGCAGGATCTCAATAGATTATTGAATACATGTTTAGCATGGCAGAGCCAGTAAGTACTGGCATTACACACTTGTACTTTTATTTTGCTAGTAAAGTTAGAATAAGAATAAATTAACTGAATAACACAATATCAATATCATACTAATAATAAATTATTGAAACCGTGACAACCGGAGAACTGAAACTTTCTTACAGGCCTTTTTGTAACAATATTTTATCTTTAATTTAACACTTTATAATTGTCTTCAACTGAACTTAAAAATATTCACGTAGATTCTTCACACTTTTTTATTATGGAATTTCAGTTTTTTTCTGACTAAAGGCATAGCTCTACCAACTTAAAAAATTGCGCCTATACTCAAAACTAGATACCTATTTAGTAGTTATTGCGGCCTGCTGTAAACTACCTCCAGAAAACTTTGTATATAGAGTAGTAGATATTTCTTGTGTAAAAAATATTTGTTTAGGAACTAAGTAAATAAATAGTATGAAGAACTTTAAAAATCATTTCCATTTTCATATTTTCATGTCACAATTATCAGTACATTGCTTATCACACAATATCTACATGTTAACATTCTATTTGTTAAAAAAATTCAAAGAACTCACGTGTTACAAAAAGATTATTTGTTAGGTATTAGCTGACCTGGCAAACTTCGTTGCGACTTAAACATTTTTTTCTTACCTTTTAAACCTTCCCTTTTTTTTTTTTTTTTTTTTTTAGGGTGGAAAATCATCCAATGACTTCTTCCGCCTTGGGCGAGACGAGAGGGAGTGTCAGACTCTTACTGACTAAAAACCACCCCGTTCCTACTCCTGCCCGTCGAGCCGGAGCCCCGGTAAACCCGCTAGGTAGTCCGCAGCTCCGGATTAGGCATCAGCCCTACTGGGCCCCATCTGTGGTGGTCTGATGGCTCTTTGAGGCGCGCGCAGAACGCGACGCGCCGCACGCACGGGTCTGGTTCTGGTCGGGACACTTCTTTCCACAAATAATTCAAGAGCAAAATTTGCCAAATCGGTCCAGCCGTTCTCGAGTTTTAGCAAGACTAACGAACAGCAATTGATTTTTATATATTTAAGTAACCATGTATGAGTCAATTTCCACACACATTTTAAATCCAACAGAAAGGTTTTATTTATAAACACTGCATTATGTACATTTTCATTTCTCGATTTCGATAGAGATATCTAGAAATTTCCTTTGCATTGCATGGATCATTCGAGATGGTACTATGCAACATTCGAGATTGTTCTTTTCCGTGGAAAATTCTAGAGTTTTCCATGAAGACTAGATTTTTCTCTGTTCCATAAACTGTCAAATATCTTTACTATGCAGACGAAATTCGATTTTCTAGACTTAAGTTGTAACTGTTTTAAATACAGGCATTGCCTTGGACGCAGGGACTAGTTACTTTGTGAGTCTGAATATATCCATGCATTGTGTTGTATATCACGATGGCCGTCCCCACGTGGACACGACACGTGGTATAGGCACGTGTCCTACTGACGTACGTCTAATAGGTAGTAGGCACATAGAGCATAGAGCGGCCACAGCGACACTGCACTACACTTCATTGTATTATCCCATTACACTAGTCTACATTAATACACATAAATATTTACTGACACATTCCATCCAACTGATTAATGAACACCAGCCTTAATAAATCAAATATCTTTCCTGGAACCGTTAGATTTTCCACGGTACGAAAATAGATCTGACGTCATCTTGTACTGCGTTACATTTTACTGCTCGCGTTAACTAAACCCACTGAGATCGATAAAGCAGCCAGGGCTCGACAGGAATTGTCCTAAACGAATTACTTTTACATCTCACAAGATGATTATCTACAGGAGACGACGTTCTAAAACCCTTCCTAATATATCAATCTGTAATTCAGTCTGAAAAGATGCTTGAAATTAATAGAGTTTCTAAAGAAAATGCTTTCAGCTTTTTAAACATTAAAAGTTAAGTGAGTTATACTTTAGAATGAAAATGAGATGACCTAAATATATTTTTTTTATAAGATAAACTGGAAAACAAGCAGGTGAATCACCTGATACGGATCACCGGTAGCAATCGGCGCCGCCAATGGACACCCAAAACACCAGAGGAGTTCTAAGGGCAATGCCGGCCTTTGAGTGGAGTTTGAGGATTTTTGAGTCACGTGACGAAAGACTCCCTTGCGTTGTTTCACGTCTGTTTTTTGTAAGGCTGTAATTTCGGTCGATTCTGGCCATTTGTGCCGAAGCGTGGCTCTCGCATATTTGTATATTGTTCCTAATAGACGAATTAATAAAGATATGAACAATTTGATGCAATGAAAACTTGTAATGGCTTAGAATAGCTTTGAGATTAACTTAATTATTACAAGGAAAATAATTCACGATACTTCCACTTAATTATAACGAGGAAAATATTCCAAAATTGTAGGGTTTTACCTAAAAAAAAAATTAACACCATTAAACTTATTCCTTAACCTCTTTTTACCCAAAACCACAATTAATAAAACAATTTTCTTAACATGAAGCAGTGTAAAGGTACATGCAAATCACAAAATACCTTGACTACTTGTAAAAGAGATCAGAGTAAAGCTTCCGTAAACTTGATTGACATTTGATCTTTGCCTACCCACCTCAAAGTTTGACTTATAGGGACCTTGTTCACTGCGAGTTTGTGTGTGACTATACAACAGATTGACTTCAATATATATTTTGAAAATAAAAGGTAAGGAATAGTGGTGGGCGTACAAATGTATATTGTTTGTATTCCTAGGGAAAATGCCATTTATTTCTGTTTCTGTTGCTTTGTCTATATGAAAAGTTTTATTCATAGACATGGTTTTGTTATTTGTATGTTTATTGATAAAGCGTCTAGATTTTAGTATATGACTAGGACTTAGAGTTTGAAAAAAAATTTACAACTCGCTCACTTTTATTTTTTAAGGGGCGATAATCATCTAATGACTTCTCCCGCCTTGGGCGAGGCGAAGTGTCAGAATCTTACTGACTAAAAACCACCCCGTTCCTACTCTTGCTTTTCAAACTGGAGCCCCGGTAAACCCGTTAGGGCTACCTACCGGGTAGTCTTTTTGACCATCGTTGATGGTAATAATGGTCGTCTACGTCTCGTCTGCGTCCAATTTCAACAGTAAGTATTTTTCTTATCTCTTAAATACTCTTTTTACCCGACTGCCAAGGAAGGGTTATGTTTTTCGCGCGTATCTTGTATGTATGAGCCTAATATTCTTTATTACCTCATTTCTTCGAAACGGCTTGATGGATTTCGACAATCAGGGTATCGTTGGATTCGTCTTAATTACCCAAGTGTTCTTAGATATGTGACGTAAAACAAAAACCAACATGGCGGCCTTGAGGCGCCCTAGATAGGTATTTTATTTGCTACAATATGGGTATCAAATTAAAGAGCTCATTTTCAAGGTTTTATTCCATAATTATTATCTTATTGTTGTACAGTAGAAGCTCCTTATTCGCGGGGTATGCGTTCCGTAAATATGCCGCGAATACAGAAACCGTGAATATGGAATGGTAATTTGTATGGGGTTATAGGGGATACGTTCCTAGATGACTATTTAAAAGAAATTAAGAAGCAAATAGTAGATAAAAAAAATGTTTAATTGAACTTTCTGATCATACAGATTGCCTGATGATAATATTATTATCATCAGGTTTAGGTCACACTAGGTTTAGGCAGAAGTCACAATCTAGACGTAGCTGTAATAAGGTCTATTTTATTTTTTTATCCTTCTGCTGACGCGTTGACAAAGGATAGCGAATGCTATTTTTTTTCATAGGTTACACACCGATATTTCGATTCGATCCGCGAATAAAGAAATTTTAGACCGCGAATATGGGAATTGGGTCGCAATTTTTCAATCCGCGAATAGTGAAACCGCGAATGAAGGAAGCGCGAATAAGGAGCTTCTATTGTTGTACTTTTTAATCTTAGCCTACAAAACGAAAACAGGTTTAGACAGGAAAAGTCATGAGCAAGATTCTATTGTTCCTAAGCATTCTTGAAGGGTGTAGTCATCAGCTGATGGCATGATGATGACAATGGATGACTACACATTGGGTGGGTAAGTAGGTGTATGATATGATTACCGACAAAGATACGGAAAAACTACGATTTTCAGTTTCCTCATAAAATTTTCCTTCTTAATAGATCTGGGTATTTTATAGCCGTATATTGATAGTTGTAGGCAATTTTTAAGTAAAAACTTTTTTCACTGCCTCGTTGGCCGAGTGGCCGCAAGTGCGACTTAAATTGCCATAATGTTCAATTGCCTATAAGTTAAAATTGACTCCTATACCTAATAAAATATTTAGTGCAGAATTATAACAATATAAAATGATATCAATTAATATGTTTAATTATGACTGATCACTCCATGATAAAGTAATACCAGGAAATATACACAATAAATTATTTTTAGGCATTATGCAATATTATTTACAACCAGTGATGAATTCGCAAGTGCATAACTTCAAAGTGAATAAAGCCGATAGAAACATTACACTGCCGCTTCTTAATTAACGAGCTGTAGACCAAAGTACACTTTAATTATGACAGTTTTATTTCTAGTAATAAATATACTTAACAGACTATCTTTATAATAATGATAACGTAGGTAATATAAGGATGCAATGTAGAAGTTAATTATTACCTAGTTACTTATTATAATTTGACTACCTCGTTGGTCGAGTGGTCGCTAGAGCGACAAGGGGTCTCGGGGTCGATTCCCGGGTCGGGCAAAGTATTACTGGGCTTATTACTTATTCTCAGTAGTAGCACGGAGTCTAGAATTGTGCCCAGTATATGGCAATAGGCCTACCCCCTATTACATGGGACTTATAACACGAATGGTGAAAACTGGGTGTACAATGTGTACATTGTAGTGGCATTACGTGCCGTAATGTGCACCTCTGCCTACCCCTTCGGGGATAAAAGGCGTGACGTTGCGTTATTATAATTTGTTGGCGTAGAACTAACAATACCAACATGAACTACTAAAATACTTCAGGCATTTTGATAAAAGCACATTATAGAAAGAGGATTTCAAGATCTTATTTAAGAACTTAAGGTAATTTTCACAAAGTGAGATAAAAATATTCCTCTCCCGTCTCAAAGAACAGCAAACACGGTAGAGATACACAATCAAAGCTTGGAAATCCGCAGTTTTTACCTCACTACTTAGAGAATATCATATTTTTAAGAAAAATTAATTTAGCTAACCGTACATTTCGTAATTAGTTCACTCAAAATAGCGTGTAGGTGTAAAATAAATCTCCGTTGTAAGCTATTTGCTGAAAATATTTCAGCTTTTCGCTAATTTCAGGAGTATTTGTAGAATAATACGTTTTCATTTCTCACTGGTTGATTGGCTTTTAAGTTAATGTTAGACTTCCGACATTTTCATAGTTGTTTTTTGTTACAAATTACTGTTCATAACTTATTTTTATTGCATAATTTACATTAGTCAATCGCTGTCGATCATTAGTTACTGTGTTTCGGCTTTGGTTTAGTAATTGTTTAATGGAATAATAATTGGGGAGTATATTTAACAGTCGTAGGTAATATTTTAATTGCTTATGTACTATATTAATTATCTACATCGCAAACCAATGATAGAGCTATTGCAGAAAAGAGAAAAGGAACAAAGAGGTATCTTAAGACATGTTA
Source organism: Spodoptera frugiperda (assembly GCF_023101765.2). NCBI lineage: Eukaryota > Metazoa > Arthropoda > Insecta > Lepidoptera > Noctuidae > Spodoptera > Spodoptera frugiperda. The sequence goes on along the minus strand of NC_064217.1, from coordinate 6,768,177 downwards.
TTAGTTACCTCATCGCAGATTCTATAGACTTGTTCTTTTTATATAACAATATGTAATGAAATAGTAAGATGATAAATTATAATTTTACATAGGAATGTCAAGATTTCTTTTATCGCAATTATTGATTGAGATAATTTTAAGTATTGCGTAGTGTAGTCACGATGTTCGGCTTTGCATTGCGTTTACTCATTATGATCTGTCAGATTAACGTTATCAACAGAACGATAAGATTGGTGCACATGTGCCTGTATTATTTAAAACGCATTTTTTACATAAAATAAAAAGACAAAACACGGAAATCATTTAACAGAATTATCGGAGGTATTGTAGATTGTATCTTAATGCAAATATTCATAATTCAAATACATAATCCGTTCAGACAAATAAATCGATATGAATAGAAGATCAAAGAGTCAATGCTATTAACCGGGCTCGGTAACATTTGCATGAATAAAAAGGTTCAATTCAATGCCGCGGCATAATAAACAACAAATACTTAAGCAATCTCGGTTCAATATCTCGGCGAGTTCTCAGACTACCGTGAACCGTCACTGTATGCAAACTAATACATATTTTAAGTTCCACAAAGTTGAATAGTCGACTATAAGACTGCCCTCGGATCTGGGTCAACACGTTTGACATAAAGATACAATCACTAGACGTCTTAACTTTTATACAAGAAAAGAAAAAAAAGGTCTCGATATTCAGTTGTTTATTTAACAAGGAGTTTAAAAGGTTTCCCTGGCGTTTACCCACTGCGAATTGATTTAAGACCGTAAATATGTTAGTAAGGGCTACTGCAGCTTATGTATCTCGTAGCTTAACTAACACAGTTTATTTGTAAGATACTTCAAATTATCCATCAGTTAGGTAGACAAACGATAACTAAAAACTTTTCACAAAAATATTCAACAGATTTAGATTTCATATAACGATAGATCATCAATAACTTGTTTATATTACTTATTATAAGGAAAAAAAAACAGCCAAAATCGGGTCATAATTAAAATGTTTTGATTGAAATTCATAACATTATCAGCTGTTTTTTTAATAAACTAATTTAATAAACTAGCCAATATAGGCTACACTGATATATCATAATGAGAAATAACCTCGGACTTAATATAACAGCAAAATGTGTCAAGTATAAAATGACTTTATCTTAAAGGAGCAATCTGTCTAATTAATATGTGAGTGTCATAAATTAATTGAACTCGTTTAGCTACTTATGCTTCGGGTTTTCCATACAACTAATTACAATGTGTGATCAATACAGGAATATAATATCTTAGTTAAACTATTAACGTTTCCTTAAACTGTCAGTCCGTGTTTATTATATTTTTTTCGTCACGCCAGCATCGTTTGTCCTGTGATCGTTGACATCAAACGCATGAAATTCCCCGGCGTCAGTGTTTTCATTATCTAACACATCTGCTAATGACACGATCCAATACGAGGGAAGCGCCCGATTGATTTTAATTGGTTTTATGACTAACCTTGTAAAACAATTTAAACGCGAGGGTGTCATCCCATCGCGCATCGCTCCAGGGTAATGCTATCAGTAATTGATAGGATTTAGATGCGTAATTATTTATTTGCCTACCGATGCGATTTAACTCCTATATACAACGGCACGCGATATTAATTCCAAATTGATATTTAGCCTAATTAATAAACGGTATTGGCAACGATTATTTCCACAAATTACAGGTCCTCGATGGCAGAGCATAATTTAACACGCATTCTACTGAGGCGTATGCTTCATTAACATTTTCCGTTCCCATTACGGAAACAGGCGCGGGCTGTTCGGAGCTAAACCACGCGAAACGAACCTCTTTTTGTTTGTGGAAAAAGAAAAAGAATAAAAACACAAAAGTTCCAGCCAGCTGCGCCCGAGCATCCTGTCGACGTCACTACACCTTTTTGCATCCATTGATCACGGCGACATGCAGCTATCCTTTGCTGTCGAACCGCTCTATCCCGCGGGGAAGCGAGATGACAGTAATGAGTGGTTTCTCCATCGAGATAATAACGGCAGTCTTCCGCAAAGCGCCTGTTCTTTGATAATGCGTTTTGTTGCAGAGCTTGTTGATTTTTATTTAGGTGTAAACGGGTCCGGGGCGCCTTGACAAAGGGTGGTCGCTTGTCAATAAATTGTCATTGTTATGACACAATCGTTTTACACTTGGGGTCCTGACAGGCTCATTTAATAATTTGCAACCGCTACTAATTGCGGAACATTGTCTGCCAAGCTTCACTCGGGCAGCCAGCGATCAAGAATAAATTGAGATAATGTCCTTGTAATGACCCGTGAGTGTGGCATCGGTTTGGCATCCGTTTAATTAGTTAAATGGCCATACTTGTGTCAATGTGTATTAGTCAATCCTCGTTATAAATGGCATGCTTTAAAAGAACGTATTATAAAATCGTAGTTTGTAATCTCATATAACTGCGTAACACCATTGTTATCAGCAAGTTGTCACTCATACTGATACTGGACATAAAAGGTGGCCGGCACTACTTAGCACACTTTATCTAGGGATGTACAACAATTTAAAAGCCATGCATTAAATTAAAAGTCATTGGTTCCAACGCGTTTTAAAGGATAAGCTTTATAAAATTTTAAATGGTTGAAGCGATTTATGGCGTATGCATTTATGAAGTATGCAACGAAGATATTTTAAAATAAGCTTTTTATTTTATATTCGCAATTACAATCGGTACAATATTAAACGGTTTTCACTGAAATATCGTTGGGTTCGTTTTGTATTAAAGTTAATTCGTGGATAATATTTAACAAAATTGGTAACGTAATATTAAATATTCTGCAAATAATGTATATTGGTGCTGTTGTTGTTAAAATTAACATTTATAATAATGTTGTTGTGTAAAGAGTGTTGATAAGAGGTAGCCCTGTCAATAATTACTTAATATTTGTCGTTGACTGATAGCAATACTGTGGAGCGGTTAAGGTCAAGTTTTATCTGAGTATGTCACCGGCGCGTGGATGAAATCGAACAGGAATGCTCTAAGATTACGAGTACATTGAGGAAGGAAGACACTCCAAGGTTTACTGCGGGCTGCGACGAAGATAGAGTATTAAATTATGCTTAGTGATCCGCCGGAGTGTTATCAAGAGCGGTCAACTTCCTCTTAAAACAATTGGATTAGTTTTGGACTTGGACGTTTACACGTTACAAATTGATTGTTGATGCCGCTTATACAGTTTTAGGCGCAGTTTTTTTTGTGTACGATACTTGTCACAATAAATATTAATAATGTAATCTTAGTTTAAAACCTAATGCTGTACTAATATTGTGGGAAAACAAATACATTTATTATTGTATCTATCAATAAATAACTATTTACAAACACCAATATTGATAGTTAGGCGTCAACTTATAAGGCGCTTTTCAAATAAAATTACCAACAAATTCAAAGGCCTACAAATAAACAGAAATTAAATTCTGTCACTTAAACAAACAAGGAATTTAATTTATTATTCAGATATTTTACATTGTGTTTGCATAGCACGGCCTTAGTTACAAACTAGCTGTTCGAATAGCATTGGCGACAAACATTGGCTCCAGCGGGTTGACCAACATTGGCAATCGAACTTTGACCTTCCATTAAGGGGCCTATTTCAATGGGTATACCAAACACTATGGTTGTACCACCAGTCATGCAACTTTAGTGGAGAGACCAAAGCAGACAACACAAATTGGGGATGATTTAATCACCGACAACCAGTTTCTTGCGTTAAGTTGATACCAAGTTCATACCCTCCCTCGATGCAACTGTATACATTTTGGAGGTCACGCGACCTGATCGCACAGTTACCATGGTGACCATTACAGCTAAGTATTGTCTGTTACCTTCAAACGTTGGAACAAACTATTCACGCCAACGATGTTGCGAACAAGGTTTAAGTAAGTCCTCCTAAATGAATTATAGCTAAAACAAGAAGACAGGCGGGCAATAAATTTTGTTTTTCTTTCATTACTATGTACGGTTTAGTATGGAAATTGTTTATTTAAGTTATGTTTATGTAAATATTTGTATTGGTGTTTTAGCAAACATTTTCGTTTAAAGGACAGGTAATGGTAGGGGCAAGGTAAAATATTGTGACGTGTGCCGTGATGTATCGTGTGTACAGACAGACAAACTTGTCGGCGTTTCTATAGGTCATGAACAGAAATAGTGTTTTAATATTTGTAATGGATGGCGGGGCTTTTTACAATTATTATTTATAGCCAGCTTTAATTTTAATATGGTATTAAAATTCATTAAAATATTCAATGTGTTTATAATTCACGCATTTGTAGAAAAATAATGTTTTTGTGAGTAGCTATGTAGTGTGTCTTAATTATTTGGAATTTTTATTTCGAAATTCTTAGCAAAGTCATTAGCGTCCGAATGCAAATGATGTGGGCAATTAGTTATTTATTTACATAACATTGTTAGATGATGACACGTTTACCGACATCTTTAAGTAAAACTATCCATAGATAGGTAGGTAGATAGTGCTAAAACAATCTATATAACAGATTCTCTTATAGGTTCTATAGGCTCAATAAAAATAAGTTACCATACGATTTTACATTTAGGAGCACGAGTCCCGCTGAGACTTGAAACAAGTAGAGCTCTGCTCGAACGGTTTACATAAGTAAAGCCGTATATTTAGATTAATGTAATATAGTATATATCTTGATACCTATTATACAAAAACTTTGATATTTTTGTAAACATAAATCGTATAATTTCTAAGTTTACGAATATCTACATAATGATATCTTCTAATTAACATATAGAGTTAGTAAACAAAGTGAATGGAATGAGATCCGTTACTGTTATAATTAGCATTATCTAGTAAATTAAGTATCTTAATACAAACGTGCCGACTGTAGACAGTAAGAGGATTATAATATAATATAACTATATTTAAATTAATTAATAATAGTCATTGCTAAGATGGTTAACTTCTACTTTTCTAACAGGACGCAACATTTTTATTAAACAATCAATAGACAGTCACCACACCATTCATACAAATACATCCTCAGTAAAGTTTTGGGAAATACTATCTATGAAGACCGGGAACGCGATTCTCCTTTTCTTTGTGGGTAGCCTAAGGGAGGAAGGATTGCGAAATACCGACTTTCACGGGTCGAGATGTAAGGCATTACACTACAGGTAATAAATAGTAATGGCTAAGATTTTAAGGCTAAGTTCTGCTTTTCTAGCAGGACGTAAGAGTTATATTAAACAGTCAATAGACAGTCACACTCGTGGTGACGACATAGCAGAATACATTTGGAGACAAATCCAATCCTACTCTTTCTGAAAGAGACCATTTGCCATAATCTACATGATTAGCAGTTAGCAGGCGAGTTTGTGATCACAGTTTAAGAGGTTCAGGTTTATAAGATAACGTTTCTATCCAGTCTTGTTATCACACTTGTTATTATTATGAACATATAATCGATCTTAATGAGTCTTTTTTCTTTGTCGATCGTTTTAAGATTTTGTCAGTAACTCCGTACTGGATTTGAATTCCGATTGGTTATTTAATGGTTGTGAAGAGCTGATTTTCTCTCATTTAAATATTATTAGTATGTTATTATAATTCTCACGTGGACTAACAAACAATGTTGATATGTCACACACGGACATTTTAATCACATGTTTGCTGGTATGTCAAGGTTTTTTAGTGTAATCTGATATATGTCTGATTAAATTAGTGTTTGATAAGGTCGGGCAGAAACACTAAAATGTGGAGCTGCAACTATTTCATATTTATCAGGGTCAGGTCAAGTTGACTTACAAACTTTGGCCAACATATCGTTTTATTATCTTTTCTATTTTCTACAAGAGTAGTCAGTGCATAAATTGTTTCGTAAAAGCTGTGAAAAGGAGGGAGGCTGGAGAGAATTTAATTAAGTATTGAATCTATATAACAAATCTAATATCCCTATAATAGAATTTCCAAATCAAAAATATCATACAGATTTTTGCCAGTCATAAATCTATCGCAGAACTTATTGAAAAGCAACACTCATTATAATAATACTATTCACTATTATAACCACTAATAGCCCACTCTATTGACAAGTAACCATCAAATTAATAGTCCATACTTACAAGAGCAAAAAACATCTGAAACACGATAACTATCTAATCGTTGACAATCAAAAATAACGGTTTAAAAACGCAACACAATGGACAACAGTTATTTTAGTACAATAACAAAATAAATAAGGGCACATCTCTTAGAGGTATCATCATTAAGGTTACTAACGCAAAAACCTTGGAAAACCGTTAACCGAAATGTACTTACATTGTACCAAATATTAATGCGAATGTCAGTATGTTTTTAACGCTTTCACGCCTAAACTGATGTGTTGAATTTGACGAGGTTTAGTTTTAGAGATAGGCTGGATTTGGGAGATTATAGGTGCAAAATCTTTTATGATACGCGATTTGTGATAAAGATACAATTTATCAATGTGAAACAGTGTTATTTTCTTATGCTTTTACGATCAAATTGCGAAATAGATGATGACTAAATTTTGGAACAAAGACAGATTAGGTTCTGGATATGAATAAACGCAACTACTTGCATTGAAGTGAAAATAAGAGATTGTAGTTGAATCGTGTGGTTCAATGCACGTAAACGAAACCATAAGCAACGCCAGTAACAAAAAATAAACAAGGGCATCTCATCACATAGTTTCAATCATCAACACACATCACAAAAACCTTGGACAACCGTTAACCGGAAAGAAGTACCAAGTTAATATATAAGACAAAATAATAATAGTATCGAGTGGCCTACTGTACGCGGAAGTTCTAACAGTTCTCCCCTAAGGGGTTCGAATCTCGGCAGGTACAAATGGTGAGCACGGAACCAGTTTAACGGTCAGCTGTGGACCGTTAACTGCGAAATCGCTCGTCTTTGGATCACGTGGTCTATACTTCTATAGTCTATACTTCTGTAAATATAGATAACCGCTTGTTGATTATGTTTTATTGTTTTTTTTTGTCTGTGTTAATAGTATAAGTTTAGGAGATTGATTGATTGATAGTGATTCAGAAACAAAGCTGTTTGGTTTGTACATGAGATTTGGTTTGATAAATCTGTCATGGATTGATAAATTAAATAAATAGATACATAATAATACTTGGGGTCGGTTTTATAATGTCTGATTAAGGTTCTGTTAGTCTAACTGACGGATGATTCGACATGTTTTATGTACGAAATGTCCTTTATGTTTGTTGTATATCAACAGGTTCGACTGTTAACACGAGTAGCGCAATATATAAGACACATCTTTTTTTAAACGTTGCTCCACGTAATAATTTTCTCCTGTATGTGGATGCATTTACAAACATACAAGTTCACATACCTACACATGACACCTAGACCCGGAACAACGATTTGTGGATAACATAAAGATTTGCTCTGTGCGGAAATCGAACCTACGACACGTTGCGCGGTACCCAGTTGCCCAGCTGGTACTTTTCACAGACTTCATGATAGAAGAACACAATATGAAATTATGTACATTTCGGCATTAAAAACCACAAAACACGACGAACTTTTTCAAGCAGATAATTTAGTTTTTAAAAATTAACTAGAAAACGATAAACCTTACTATTCAGTTTTAACGAGATCTTACAAACGTTTTTAACTAGAAAAGAATGAATAAGTAAATTAACTCAGTACGGGTTTTCTTTTAAATGCTTAGTTCTAAGAAATACTGACTAGGTAAGTAATTAGTAGCGAGGTAACAAACCGCTAATTGGATATTTTATTTCTTAGTAATTACTTTGTTTTTTTTTTACTTCTATCACAATAAATGAATATCGAAAAGCTATGCATTTTTTTACTAATCTACCTAAGCCTGTTTTTTCCACTAAAAATACGTATAGGAACAATACAGTACGATATGAGATTAAAGTATGTTATTTAGCTATTACTCACATAGAAAATATTTGGACCTGCCCGGATAGATAAACAGGACATGTCCGCATAGATAACATATTTTGAGTTATCCTGAATAATGAAAATGTATAAAGATGTGTAATTTTCACGCAATTTATAAATTAACTAAAAACAACGGTTTAACGGTAAATATTCTGAGTAGCTCTACTAGTTACGACTTATGTGTCGCTACGTCTGCGCACGCTGCTCATGATGAAGAGTCCCTTTGTGACTCGAAACTAGTAGAGCTTTCCTCAGAATATTTATGTGTGTAAACCGTTATTTTTAGTTAATTAAGTATGTTTCACGATAGTTATTATAAAAGTAAATAAATTGATGTAAAGCTTATTTCTCATTTAATTCTAAGTTCACTCCAAGGTTTTCAAACTAGAACTGAACATTCTTTCTCTTATCACTTTACAGATAAACAAATAATGCAATATAATTAAAGGATAAAATGCAAGTAGATACGAATTCTTTGACAACTTCCGCAGTATTAAGATAACGTTGTTTTGCTTTTTGCATACAATGTTCTTGCATACAAAAATCACGTAGGCCAAATGTTTACACCGACTTGAACATGCTTTTCCCTTATTATTTCCAGAAGAGGTAGGCAGAAGTGTCCTTGTGCATCTTATTAAGGATTGTTACAGTTAGTTATAATGGTGTGAGTTCTTTGTTCTGCAGTGGAAGTCGTATGATGATAAAGAATATGTGGTACGCAGGTACACATAGTACTAGCTATAGGTGTTATCAGCGTCGTTGTATTTATCGTATATATCGGTCATATTATTCGCGATTGTATGATCAATGCAACAGATCTTCGCCTTTAAAAAGATTATTTAGATTTTAAATTACGCATGTCTTCTCTCTTCCTTCTTGATCGTTGTTTGGGTTACTTTTACAGTAAAATGTGGTACTACTATTTGTCAATAGTGGTTTATATACACACTCAACGTCACGCCTTTTTATCCCCGAAGGGGTAGGCAGAGGTGCACATTACGGCATTATCCGCTATACAATGCACAAGTTGGTTTACCTATTTGGCTGTTTAGTCTATTACAACAAGATATATTAACTTTAATCTAGAAAGATGAACGATGGTACTGACAGGTGGAATGTTTATATTATGAAACAAAATTAAATATAAAATAAAATTAATATTTTGAAATAAACGTCACTAACTGTCATGGCTGTCGATGTCGGCACAAAGTTGAACGTTTAAGGCGATCGTTTGTACGAATATTAATAAGCTCATTTGTATTGCTATAATCGTCGGGTACATTAATTAGAGTCGCGAACCAAACAGGTTTCGCCCAAAGAAAATAAATTCATCGGTTTTTTATTCAAAAGATTTATTTAAACAGCTGATTCGAATATCAGATAAGGCGACAGCTGATATAAAGAAAATTGAGAATGATAAGATATCGCTGACTTTGTAATCATGAGATTAAAACACGAGTCGATTTTTAAAGCGAAAATTATTTTCATTCAACATTTAAAGATGTTGATATCATACTTGTAATATTTTTTTTTATTTATACGTATTTGTATGGACAGAATTATTTAATATGATAATGTTATGAGTATAAAATTTATATGTAAAACTTTAAAAAATTACCTGATAGGGTCTGATAGATATTCTCGGGTCTGAAAAAGTACCTCATCATAGTGTTGATTAAGTTTTAGCAAATTGAATTTTTTTTTTATGATATAAGCCGGCAAACGAATAGACTGATGAGCTGATTGTCAACAATTGCCGCCGCCCATGGTTTCATATTATAGCAAAAGAAGCAGGCGTTGAGAATCCTTTTTTTACAATACATACACATACGTACTTTCTTATCTTACCTTTCGGAACTAAACTTAATCATCCACACTTACAACATAAGCTTGTACTCATAGAACCAAAACACTAATCAATCTAAGTAAACCCTCAAAGATTGTTGCGTGAATAACAAAAATGAGTGCTTACATGTCCAAACAAGAACTAACAAAATACAAGTAGCTAGCACAATAAGAGTAATAAGCAGAGCTCGTTATGAATCCTCCTTTCTACGTAAGTATAATAAGTATGTTTGTACGTCTGTCCGTCCCTCGCAATCCATTTAGCTTGTTAGTTACACTTTACGCCTGCCGATTTGGTTGCGCGTAATTAGTGCAACACATTATGTCCTTTTTTTATCCGCAGGTGTAGCTGGTTATACAAGGGGGTTATTAGAAACGTAATTGATGATTATGTTTAAAATAAGTATAAGTAGTAGGCTTTGCGTATAAGAAATTCTTCTACTTCTTACTAAAGGGCTTAGTACTAGTTTACCTTATGTTTAAAGCGCGTTCGGCGCTCTTATTGGCCGGCTTGTATATGTTATATATTGGTATATATGTTACGGTAAATCTGATTAATTGAAAATTATTAATAATTTTACAAAATTTTACAAAATTATTAATAATAATCACATGTTTTGGTAAATGTGAATAATCGATCTAAATTTATTACTTTTAGTAGTAATTATTAATAATTCACGACACATATTGGTGAAAGTAATAAAATAAATATGAACCCAATGTTTTTTAACCAGCTGGTATTTATTTATAATATTAAACACAGTCTTACGATTATATTAATTAGAAATCACACAAACAAGGTTACTTGTACTTGCTTTAAAACGAAAGGACAACAAATTCACTCATTCTGAACTATGAAAACTATACCCTTAAGTTTTGTAATTTAAAGATTTCAGCATGAGTACTTAGGTACTTACATAAATAGTGCTAAAATTAGAAAATAATAAGTAGCTTAAATCGAAAAGAATGCGGACTACCTAGCGGATTTATCGGGGCTCCGGCTCGAAAAGCAGGAGTAGGAACGGGATGGTTTTTAGTCAGTAAAATTCTGACACACCCTCACGCCTCGCCAATAAGGGCACATTTATCACAAAATTAAAGTATTTTTTTTTTTAATTTAATCTACCATCAAACTTATGGAACAAAGTCTTTCGTGGTACATAAAATTATAACAAAAATAAAATTAAACAATTATTGTTTCATTAACAAAATCAACACGAATCCTAAATCATCAACAATCATATTTGGTTCGCCTGTAGGTAAATCTTCCGTATCACCTATAAATGCAACAAATTAAAATTTTAAAAGTATTATCATAGAATTTAACTAATATTTCTTTTGCAAGTACAATATATTACCGTTTAAATTGAAATAAAAATAACATCTTGGCCACTTATTACATTTATCACTACTAGGGTAAAATTATTAATAATAATCGACAAATGTGATTAATTTATCACTTTTACCTCGAGTTTCGGTAATTATTAATAATCATAGATAATTATTAATAATTTTCAATTATTCACTCTTACCGTAACATATATAACATACCAATCAGAGGGCTTAGTACCTTACTAAGGCCCCAGAGCGCCGAACGTGTTCTCGTTTCGATTAATTTAAACGTAAAGCAAACTCGTACTAAGGGTACGGTACAGGTTATACTCAACTGGAAATAACACAAAACTTAATATGTCGTGTAATTCAGATAGGTAACAAGTCTTAGTCAGTTTGAATAAAGAGTATTTATAAAAAAACGTAACCAAATCTAGCTATTAAAATATGATCCAGAGCTGTGGACTACCTAGCGGGTTTACCGAGGCTATGGCCCGAAAAGCGTCTGAAAAGTAAGAGTCTGACACTCCCTCTCGCCTTGCCCAAAGTGGAAGAAGTCAATAAACGATTTTCCTCCTTCAAAAAAAGAAGGTATTAAAATATCTGACATAGAAATTGCACCAAGATCCAAGTGTACTCTTGTTTACAAATACTAGAAAAGGCAGTGAAGCCGCTGTAATTTAAGCAAACTCTTAAAATAATGACCTGGGAAAATATAGGTCAATCCCGTCAATTATATTCATGCATTAGGTTTATTGACTGATTTAGCACTACATGCATCGTATTATAGAAGAATATTATTATAACTAAAAGTTATTGAAATGGAAAAATCAATTATTAATAGTTAGAGATCTGAAGAAGCAGGTCTTATTATTAGCTAAAGTACTGACATTTGTGGGAGTTCCTTATTTATATTCTAATTACATTTTATGAGAATTACCTGCGTAGGAGTTACACAGTATTTACGTTTTACAGCATATTGAAATTGGTATTTCTTAAAATAGTTCCTTTTTATATTTAAAAACCTTTTCTAAAGTTACCATTTCTTAATTCACGGTATATTTTTAAATAATAGAAATTTTATGTTCAGATTTTACTGGATATATGTAAAGGACGCATTTTTAGTTAAAAGCTAGAAATGTGCTCTACAGTAGACTTATATTCTATCACAATGAGACTATCTTACAAAAGACTGAAAGTCCTTCAGTAAGTACGTCTTAGTACGTTACATCTCTGTCTAAATCTTACTGAAACGAATAGAACTCAATGTATTTTTCTCAAATAAATTCTTCTAGTAAAAACTACATACGAAATATTAAATCAAGCTCTTTAGTTTCACATTACTACACATTAAACGAAAATATATTAATACCATGTTTATAAATAAATATAATATGTTTTTAATGGGTGTGATCTCCTGTTGTTTCTTAAAAATTAATTACCAACATCGACCAAGTTAACAACCTTTTAGCCATTTACTATTTTAGCATAAGTCATTGACACCTACAACATCTTCGCGAAGTCAAGATTAAACCATTAATTGCGTATTGAGATTGTTTTGTTGTTAGATATGATTTTGAACCTAATTCTATATGGTTTATAGTCGGTTTCAGTTCTTGTGTATATTTATTTGTAAATGTTTTAATAACAACAACGTTCCGTGATAGGTTACTTTTAGAGTATGGTTCCTCTATACTCTATATTATCTACATTGTGGGTTGGTGATCGCTGTTTACTTGTTTTTGTTTATTAGCACGAAGAGTGCTGATAGTTGATAGCGGGCGGCACATACGAGGTTTTACGACGCAGACGTCACGGCTGATGGATTTGCAAACATCGTCATATTATGAATGTATGTCCGTATAATAAACTGCTATTTGTATACTATGTTATGTTGTGTTATAATATATTGGTATAGTTTATCGTGACGTGCAGTCGTGGACTTTGCAATATTTTAATTGTGTATGTAGTAGCTTAAAATTAAAATATATTTAAATAAGAAAAGATAATGTAGGAATACTTTTGCAAAATTTTTTAGAGCTAGTACCTATACCAAAGGGAGAAATAATTTTTTTTTTTATCTTTAGCCCGCAACCGGTTGGCGGTAGTATTTTTATTTTGATAAAACGGTTTTAATATATCTAATATCCTCTATTTGGAGTAATGTCTATGTAGTTATGTATAATCTTATATAACAGATAACATTACTGACTAATTATATAGTTCATTAAATATAGACAAGCAGCCGACAAAATCAGTGTCAATTAAACAAAATCCCAATGAAATACTCGAAGCAGATTTTGAATGGAAACTTCGAAAACATCAGTGTACTTTAATATTAACACTATCCCGTAATACAAACACAGAAGGTCGTTAATCGCGTGGCAGCGAAAATGCAAAACCAAACACTCAGAAATGTTGGTGTAGCGAAATAAGTTTAGAAGCGCATTACTGCACTAGCTGTTAGTTTCACCTGAAATAATTAGTTAGCCTTGCTTCGTGTACACCGAGTTTGATATGTACGTAATTAACAGTGAAAATACTGGATAAATTAACTGTTAATAAAGTGCCAATGTAGTAAAACCACTTTCATAACGTGCTTAATTTTTAGTATCGATTTGAAACACAGAAATTTCTAATTTTCCGTAAGTTTATACTAGATTTTTTAATAATGAATGTTCCTGGAATATTGTTATCAGGATACTTTAAATTATTTACAACGAAATCAGCAGAATTAATTTCAACAACTTATCTAATTCTGATACTGATAATAAAAAATCGAATCCCTACCGAGAATTTGTCAGCCATTTCTTTAAAATTGAATTTCGAATATCAGTTCGTTTTTTGCGGGATTCCGAACGCACGAATATTTAAAATAGTTTCCCTCTAATGACACATGTTGACATGTCAGTGTTCTTTTTTTGTATTTGAATGTAGCCAAGTGTGTGTGTGTGGGAGTCAGTTGATTGGTGCGTCCGTCGTGTGTCTCTTTCATCTAGTTCCGTCCGGATACGGATACAAAGAGGGATGTGTTTTTATTCCCGATTGTGACCACAAAGAGGTCTGACGAGTGGACTAGGGTTGCCATAACTATAAACAAAATTGTTTTATCATCTGAAAAGGGGTTTATTTGTGAGCCGTTCGCTTTAAGGGTCACATAACGATGAGGACTCTCTATAAACTCTGTATTGTTTCATATTTCGGAGATTTCATTGTAAATCAGATAGATTAAGTTATCTATCTACTTACGAATATATGATTTAAAGTTTCTTTATTGAGTGTAGGTAATCGTAATTTATTATGATAGGATTACAGTAGTGTTTAAAAGAGTAACAAGTCGAATAAAAATCGCGTGATATCGATCAACGCACATCCCTAGGATATCTATGCAGGGTGAGTTCCGCTAAACGTCACTCCGACAGCATTATAAAGCCCGAAGCGGATTTCCGAATACCCCTCAAAGCTCTGAAGATAACATTTTTGCGCGGCGGATGTGAACACTCTAGCCGCGGATGTCAAAGTATCTATGAAATCGATTGATACCGATATGATTGTTAATTGTTTAGTAACAAAATCGATAACTTATCGATTCTTGTTATAATGCTGATGATTTCGTCGAATTACCGGATACCGGTTATTCTATTTCTATACTAGGATTTTGCTTGATCTGTTATTAAGTTATTACGAGTATAAGCACTAATATAAGTATTACTTTATCGTTGTTTAAATTGCGGAAAAACATTATGTATTTCGAAGTTGATGTAATAAAGTAATAACTATAAAAAGGATAATAAAATATTAATAAACTGAGGAAAACATAACATATGTATCTACTGTTAATTCCGAATAGACAAATTAAACATTTATGAAGCAGCTATGTAAACTTTAATTTTGTAACTGCGCATTTAACACCGACTTCTCTAGACATAATAGGTACTAAAATTGGATTTTCCGTCATACAAAACAAGAAGAAAATGATGCGAAGAGGATATAAAATAAATATTCAATACCTAACGTCAATTATAAGAAATTAAACACCTTATGTATTAAACAATTTGTGTTATTCATAAACATTTTAAAGTTATTGGGATTTTAGTTATCGGTTTTGCATCAATATTATGTAGTTTCTACTATGCATTTCTTAGAAGACTTCGGTTATTGCTCGGAGAACAATATTTCGACATTTCGATGTTGCCCATGTGGGCCAAACCAAAACTATAACAAATTATACACATAGAACTTTTTCAGGAATAACGCAATTCAAGAAAACCGTACATATTATGTCCGTCCCATAGTTTTACCGAGCGAAATTGTTTTTTTATTTCTTTAATTCGTAAGGATAGGATATGCGCATCGACATAAAGAAGTATTAATATACGATCTTAACCAGTAATAAACACCAACTTGCCCAGCAAGTCCTGGGACGGAAATCCCTTATTATAAACCAGTTACATCCAAAACGATAAACGTGCAAAAAACTCTGATATATATACATATAAAAAAAGAGATAACTTGCCATCTATTAGCATTAGATAAAAAATACACGTGAAGTAGAAACAGCGAATTTATCAGACGATAACGTGCTTATGATAACGCTGATTTGTCTATAAATTACAGTTACGAGATAAGGGGGAAAATGTTGGAGAAAATTCGGCAAATATTGTTTCCTACATTCCCCGTAGTCGTAGTACCGATTCTTCCCCTTTGATGTAAATGGAAGGGATACTTACCTTGTGTACCGTGTAATATGCTTACTGACTTCAAGAAATATGATTTTCAACTTGTCTTACCTGGAACAAAAAAGGTTGAGTTTAATTCCCTGAGACTTGTTATAGAAATAGGCTTGTGAGGGCGCGTGGGTGAGTCCGAGCCGCCCACGCTTCACGGGAGGGTTAACTTTCATAAAACAATTTTTCTATCGACATAAATATGTTTGTTTGTTTGTTACTTGAGAAGTAATACGCCAGTAAGTTAATACTTGTTAATTCTTTAACGTTCATTATTTGCGTTTCATGCGTGCATCGAAGTGCGTTAAACTTTTTTAACTTTAATACTACGACTCAACAAATTGTAGGTTAGTTGCTGTTAGTAAATACAAAAATATACCATAGATAGATAGATATCTTAAACATAATTGAATAAAATATTAGAAATCTGTTGAATGTCCATATAACTATTACGAATAAAAACGCAGGCACGAGTTGCTTTGTATCAAGTCTAGACATGTTCCAGGAAACTCAATCATTCACTGCAAATACAATATTATGTAAGTAAATGCAGTTGAAAGAAAAAACTGCTCATAAATAACGTACTTACTGCAGACATCATGGAGACTTATAAATAAATAGTGACGCGCGCAAACAGCCACAGATAAAATAATAATAGAGAAAATATTATTTAAGTTAGCATAGATGTTTTAGAGGTTATGTTTTCTTGTTTTATTTATTTATTTACCAATACTAGACTAAGACTGGTCTTAAAAGCACATCTCTTGGTTTGATATGAATTTATGACCGAAGCGATCATTACTAAATCTGGATTGATTGTTAGTTTTTGTCAAAAACTCACTACAGTCAATGTAAAACATCGATCTTAATTCAACGATTTTGGATTAAGATTTAATTTCGGTCATTAATAAAGAATTTAACGTTTAATAACATACTGTCGTACTCAGAACCATTTAATGGTTACTTAACTCAATAATTAGAACTTGTTTTTGGTACAAAATCGTTACTCAGGAATAGTTTAAGTAACCATTAATCAATGTCTTTAAGTGCGGCATTTAAGCAGTAAGATCTGTTAGTGTTAGCAGTAAAATCTACATTATTTAGTTTTTTTGTTGTAAATATGTAACACGGGTGGTAATGCAAAGTCCACCAGCCTGTTCTACGTGCCCAGTATGTATCTGTATCTGTATCAGTACTGCGTGGGACGAACACACTGAGTCACCGCACTATTTTTGTAGTTTTCCGTACTCCGACATTGAAGATTGAACGCCAATGAAAATTTTATTATGTAATACATGTATATGTAGGTATGTTTTTTATTATTTATTATGTGATAAATATGTATACCTATACATGTTGACTGTATCCTAAATAATGATATCCGTTTTAATACGGACATCGCTCACCTAGCTTCACCGACGGACAGACATTTCAAAAGTACCTATTTATGGTTTAATTGGAATAAATGATTTTGACTTTGACTTTGACTATGATGTCATTATTTAGGATTAGTGTTCTAGCATCGTAATTTAATTAAATTTTCGTTAATTCTTACTTAAGAAAGAAGTTGAAATAGTCTTAAAAAATATTGTTACCTATTCTTTCTGTAAAAGATAGACCTACATCCGTCTTACTATTTTTTAATTACTTTATTTTCCAGTGCGGCTATAGTTGTTTACTTTTAATACAAGTCGAGTGGTCTTATCGCTAAGAAATAATGAAGACGTTCTGCGAAATGTGAAATGACTAGCTCATTTGTGTGTAGTTTATGTGTGCAATGGTGATGCTCAAAAGAAAACTGCCGAGAACATTAGTTTCGGAACATGCACTATCTGAGTCATCCGCTGATTCAGAGGGGGAGTGCTCTCATATATTTAGCTTTAGGGAAAAATTATGACGTCATCTGTAATCGGTAGAGGTCTTTCTAAAACACATAAATCACGCTTAATAATGTGAGAACAAGCCTTTAAATCTGTCGAACAAACGAGAACCTAAACAACAATGAATGAAGAGCAGTGAACTAAAGAGCATTCGTTATTGAATGGGGACGAGTCCGGCGCTCGCTAAGCCATTCATCTTTGAAAATATTTACTGTAGGAAGTTCCCGGGTTGCGGGTGACGTCTCGGGAATCCCGGCGGCATGTTCCCGGCTACCTGTGGGTAGCGGTCCGGGTACAACACTAGATCCTTCGATAACCGACAAACACAAACAAGCCGCGCCGCCTCCCGCCCGGCGTCGCTAACACCGTGTAATATGAACATTGTGTGCCCATAGTCCACACTCACTGTTCTCTCCGAACAACAACTTATTGTTGTATGTTTAAGCTAAGCGCAATCCATTCGCTTTGCCCTGGGATAAAACTATTCGTGGAATTTCCCGAGACGATATCGTCGCTCGCCTAGCTTGAGTATGTAAAACTCGAAGCACTTTTTTATTGTTGCCGCTTATGATTGCATTGAATAAACTTTTTGCGTACAAAGTGTTATGAAAAAGTAATAGCTTTTTCATAATACTTTTTCCATTTTTTTACGTTACGCTTATTTGAACAAAAACCTAGAATTTTCCCGTTACATTGGAGACAAATTACCGTTTTGCACGCGAAAGGTGCAGTTCAATTTAAATCACGGCAGACTCCCCACAACGAGCTCTGGGGAATAAAAAAAAGGAAAAATGTGGGTGCTGCTACATTTTCAACCACCCCTTTTTGAAAAGCCTCACGTATCACGAACAAAGACGTGCAGTGCTAATAAAAACACCGGATCATTTGAAACACAACAAAGGCACAGAACAACGAATGGAAATCAATCACTCACCATACAGAACCAGTTTACGATTGCACGTCGTAACGCCGACTATGAGAACTTCACGCTTGTAAACGTGAACTTTAATTGGCCCAATGTTTTGTTTGTATTTTGGTTTAATGTGTTTTACTAGGCTCGCAGCACGCTCCGGCTGTCACGCGTCTATTCAAATAAAATAACTCGTCACCGATGTAATTGAAACGCGTCCGAACTAGTAGGCGAGAGCTGGGAGAGTGTTCAAGTTCTGGGGCTTCCCGAATAACTGTGCGAAACGATACGAATACTTAGTACTTACATAATTGCGATACTCACTTTATTTAAAAAAAAAACGTCAGGTTTATTTTAAACTGTGAATAAAAATGTCGAGTAATTTATCCACTTTGTAGAGTCAGCGTGCGTTTACGGTCAGTAGTCCGCCAGTGACAAATACCATGTCCAACTGACGCATGTCCGACTGATTCATACAAAATTGCAACCGCATTAATGTATTGTGATATAAATAGGGATACACAGGGTGCAACAAGTGAAAGGATGTTTTTTATACTTTTGTTAAGAGCGACTCGTTATTTGCTGTGGGAATATTATTAGTGTTATCGCGCGCTTTTGATATGTTATCTTATCGTAACATACAAGGTCACAGTCATGTTCAAGCTTAGTGATCGTCACTAATGAAGTTTATACGTAAACATTTTTAAGGATATATGTCAATTTAGAAAATGGATCGCTCATAAAATTTTTGTTATTTCCTATCTTACTGTTTCTTATTTACTTATCTTAAATTTACTTATAAATATGTGGCCATTATGCACAAGGTTAATAATGTATTAAATTTTCTTCATTAATTCAATTCGTACTTGATATTGTGAAAAATTAAATAAAACATATTTTTCAATACTTTTTTTAATAGTATTAGTACCCAAACAACAAAAAAATCCTAAAACTTGATAATGAATCAGCCACCAATTTCGCTATGTATTAAAAACAGAAAAAAGGCCGTATGTTGAAATATGTTGTGTCAGGTATAATATTGGAGTAGCTAGCCGGCACCCGAACTGCGGGGTTGTCTCGTTGAATGAAAAATTTTCGACTGACTGGGGCTGCTGTATAGGCGGGTGTAGGCGTTAGCGTAGTGTTCCACACACGCCACTCGAGGAAGTCACTGGAGGCCCAATTATCCCCATTATCTTCCCAATCCCCGATTTCCCAATAACCCTTAAATTCCTAACCCCAAATGGGCCGGCAACGCACTTGTAACGCCTCTGGTGTTTTGGATGTCCATATGCGGCGGCGATTGCTTACCATCACAGGTGATCCGTCTGCTCGTTTAGCCATAAAAAGGACGTATGATTTTTTTCAGCAAAATAACGTAGATTTACATACTATACATGTATTTCTTTATGAATATATAAACTACAGTTGTAAGTATCAGGTGCGAAGTAACTAGTTATTTAAGATTCAGTCCTCGCGTACATCGTGATATAGGATAATAAAACTTGTGTAAACATGAATAAGCAATGTTTCCGATATTATCTCTAGGTTAGCTAACAAATCTGAGTCACTATACGTACCTACCTACTTATGTACTACGTAGCTGTGAGTATGAGTACTTATTATAGGTACGGACGCTGATGCAAGCTGATCGTTTAGTCGATTTTTAACTTTATCTTTTTCTCAATTAAGTTGAAAATTTGTTGTTTTTTTTCGAAGTAGGTAGCTTGATGTGCTGGTGTATCTACAATAAAATAATAATTACATCTACGCAAACTGTGCAATCATTGTGACATATTGACAATATATGGAGTAATGTTGGGTAAGAATGATTGAGAATCAACTAATAATAATGTTATATGATAAAGATGTTGACGTGGATACTGACTCATCATATCGCATATTTATTCATAATAATATAATCAATTAAGTACCTCTCTATTAAAGTTATTTTTACAAAAAACCCAAATTCCCGGGATATAACAATGACTGTACTGTTTTCCATTAATAATAGAGTTATTGAATTGAGGTCAGTAAAAGTTTTAACCACATTTTAATGAATAACAATTTTAAAATGGTCATGCGATTGACTCTTCTTTGTAAAAACCAGCATCGATTGTCGGAAATGTGAGTATGAAACAAAGGGTTAATGAAAAAAACATTATGTATCAAGGTAATAATCTCTGGAAGCAAAGCAATGCCAAGAAAAATCTCTCCTTACTTCCTCACTTACTTTAGGTCAAATTCCTGGCAAGCAAAGCAATCCCAATTATTACTTTACGGAATCTACTCTAGGTACATCTATTAGTTTTTAAATTTTTCATTACTTAATGACAAGCTCTCAAATTAACTAGACGTCTATTAGTTATAGTTACTTACTTATTCATCAGAAAAATCGAATACTCATCTAATCGATACATCCTATCCACCAAAATTTAAACTTTAAACATCTACAATCTATACGCAAAACATTGTTCACAGTTTCACCCGTTTCTCAGCGAGAAACAAAGCAGTATTATATTTATTTATTCGCCGTATATTTTAAACTGGAACCAATCACAAAGTATGGCGTAAGTATGGTATCAATTAGCACCATAACGCGAGCTTTGTCCATGGTTAAACGCGGTCAATGAGTCACTTCGCACCGCTAAATGGCCATTGTTGCTATTATGGCAGCCATTAGTTCAATATCGAAGGTTTATTTGTACTAGTCTTTGAGCTGAAGAAGCATGGCGAACTTTGGTTTGGATAGCTCTACAGGTTTTCGATTAAGTTCTTCATTTTGTTTAGTGGATAATGGCTATTTAGAGAGTGTGTAGTTAGTTGACCATAGAAGCCTATGTTCAGTAGTGATGCAGGCTGATGATGATGATGATGTAGCCAGCTGGCTGTAAGACAGGTTACCGGGGCTCCGGCTCAAAGCAGGAAACAGGGGACCCATATTGAATGATTTTAGTCTAGTTTATTTAATGTCCCGACTGTTACACTCAATTATGTTTCGCATAAGATTATTATTTTTACTTAGACTTGCTTTTTCTGCATTTATTGAAGGTCAAATAAGAGACCACTGTATGTTAATTTTTAACGAGAAACGGTCAGTATCAAATAAATATCCCCGTTTTTACTAGAATTTAATGGTATTTTTCTAGTTTTGTTGTGTAGTTTTCTTATCATTGTTTGCCATAATGCCCATTGTATGTAGGTAAACGTTCAGCAAAGCGAGGGCGGGTCGCTAGTCCTTTATTCATAAATAAATTCATTGTAAATAATTTAGTTAAGACGTACTTTTATTATCACTTTTCACTTTTAAGTTCAGACACCGCGTCAATCGCGTCGCTAGTACCTTTATTTAGTTTGGATAATAAATTGTTAATATGTCAGTTATACCATTTTGACCTCATGATGAGCTCTTTACTTTACCACGGTTAGATATTGGATGTCAGTTTAGAAAAAAAATTATTCGTTTTTAGTTGTTTTTTTTTTTACTTTTTCCAATAGTAAAAATGGTCTAACTTCGGATAGAATGATGGGACTTTAAAAGGCAAATCACTATGAAATAAAAAGTGCTACGTAGCGTAGTTATTACCATACTAAACGAAATAGTGTCAATTTTATTACACAAATGTGTTTTGCATAAATATGGACTGCGTAATTTTTGCGAGCACAGCACAGGTGCGAATAAATTTTGAGTTTTTTGTTTGACTTACATACAGCTTAAACAAATGAAATTGTTTGATTACCCGAATTGTTGAAACGTTTTCCAACCAAAATGAAACTTAGTAGTTTTTGCAACATTGTCAACAAATGTAGATAGAATTATACAGAAATGTCATATTCTTTTATTACCCTTCTGTAAGCAAGACGAACTGGTGGCTTAGCTTAGTAATAAAATGGACCCTATCAAACACAAAACTGTCATATTCGAGTAATATTCTAGTAATTAAGTCTTTCTGCCGCACTCAGAGACATTTAATGATTACTTAAACTATTCCTTAGTAACGATTTTGTATCAAAAACGATTGCTTAGGACTGGGTTAAGTAATCATTAAATGTCTCTTAGTGTGGAGGTTTGTCTGTCAATAGAAAACTGTTGAAGACAAATCCTCCGCTAACATCAGCCACCGGTGACCACCACGGCGTTCAATGTGTTAATGGAGTATATTTTTAACAAATTGTAAAACAATATGAAGATAGTTAAAACAGTGATAAACAGACCGTTGGACATACCTTGACCCAGTTCACAAAGACCCCGGGGAGGTGAAGTTATGACGTTTAAAGCGAAACTTCCCTGTAACTTGTGACTTGGCAACTGTATAGCAACTGACCATGATGTCAGGGTTAGTAATGTAAGGCATTATATCATACTAGTTGTTGTTCAATTGAATTTAAACCCTAATTTATGTGATTGAGGTTTAGAGATTGTCTTGTTGTACATTGTATTAAATGAAAAGGAAAGACTGTAGAGTAGAACAGAGAATTAATAGAGTCGAAATGAATGAGAAAGAATTGGCAATGCAATGTAACAGAGGCAATTTTTCACTTGCATACACAGGTATATTTTTTTTTATAGTGGACCATAATATGTTGATGCTATTGCTCATGACGATGATCACAATGATGATAATCAAAAGTTACAAAAAACAAAAAAAGCAGCAGGGAAATTAAAAAACCAGATCAATTTTATAGATGACGGCTACCAATAAGAGTTTCGGAACCTATGTTTATGTTTAATATAAAAAAAAAACTTATGCTAAACAAATAAATTCGTAGCTCAATCAAAATTCATTCAGAACGAAAAACAATTGACTGACTCTGTTTTTAGATTTATTCAATTTTAATTCAAAGAGCCAGTGACACATAAACACAAGGAACTTTATGAATGTTAATGCAGTTATTCCTCGATGTTGTGGAGCCGTTATATCTGGAGTCATCAAGAGCATTCTACGACTAGCGCAAGATTGAATCTAAGTGCCATCATAATTACACGGAATGATCTGGAGAATGTCAACGTAGCTTTAGAAAATAATACGAGTTCTAATCTTTTAAAAGCAACTCTTGAAGCTACTGAGGTTGTAGGTTCCATTTAATATCGGAATGAAGAAAAAAGCAAAATAATTATTCTTTCTCAATTTTACATAAAACATGGTTAGGTAAGAGAAACTATAAATGGAATTGATGAAGTAACAAACAAAAACAAAAGAAGACAGATTAAAGGAGAAAGCAAATGCGCTCAGCATTACGAACGTACAAAGAAAGACCACAATACTCATCCAATTTGTAGTTCCACGGCTCCATAGAACGATTTACTAGCAAACAAATGCAGCAATTTTAAAATAGTCCTTGAAACAAGTTCACAGACACGATAATTGTGTGGCACCACGGCCGGATATGACGTCATCCAATCTTTATGACCGCCACTTTTGAGAATGTACCTATAAACTCCTTTGAATAGATTTCAAAGCGCTTCATGACGCTCTTTAAGAATTTTTCGTGTTTATCGTCTTAAGATGAGATGATAATTATGAATGTTTATACAATGTATTTCTAATGCTTTTCTTGTGTACTGATGAACTCATAAATGTCTAGTTTAGAAATTACTCTAGATCGATTAAATGTTTCAATTCTTGAGCTTGTTTCAAAACTTGTTATAGCAAGTAGTGTGAATTTAAACTTTATTTCAATTAATCTTTTACAACACAAGAAAAATCTGTTAAATATAGTTTTTAATTTCACAACTATTTACAAACCATTCAAAACGGTTCTCCGAAAAAACAACCCAGCTACCCAAACGAGCAAACGAAAAATACAGAATGACACAATCCGAAAGAAAAAAAAAACTGCATAAAAACTAACTATCATATCCTTTATGAGCTTTAAACAAACCAAACAGTTCGGCGAACTCCACGAAAACAAAAAGAGACGAAGAGATCTTGCTGTGCATGCATTATTTTAAAAATTTGTACCTCTAAAATTGCAGAAACGGTGAAAAAGGCGAGTGGCGAGTAGGTAGTGGGCGTTGGATAGAAGCGTGCCCTATCGCGCAGACGATGCCGGCTCACTGTTGTTAGTACTCGTATTATTCATTGCTTGTGTGTGTGTGCTTCGCTTACCTAACATCAGATTTTGGATATATCTTCAGCTTTATTTGGAATTAACTCTGTTGTAACATTTTGTATTACATTCAGAACTCTCATAGCGTACATATCATCTCCCAAGACTTATTTTGGCAAAACAAAAGATTGTTTGTTTACGATTCATTGTTCTTTTTCAGGATATCCCTTGACAATCCCGGCTTAGTCATAATTCTGTATGAGAAAATATTGTAACGTTCCTAAAAATACATTAGACGTCAGCGAGACGGCATTAAGCTACGTAGACTGCGTTGAATCAGTACTATCCGCATTCTATTTATGCTGGCACATCTCTAATCTTTAAAAAACATTTTAAACGCGCTTATTTATTCACTAATTTTCACGCTATTCAATTTCAAACTAATTATTTTTTCCGCAGAATCTCGTTACAAAGCTTATAAAAACATTGCTAAAGATTTTTTACTCGTGATTCATTGGAAACTTTGATAAAAACATGTTGTGTTGTCATCATTAATCATGGATTGGTCGCTTTATTTAATTACCATCAACACTTGGTTACAGGAAGCAATATATTGAATAAAAGTTCCTATAGTACAGGGTACAGTAAAAATACACTGGAACTGTGGTAGAATTTAGCCGTAAGTGGTGGTGACGTGAAATCCAGCGAGCAATTTGCAAGATTTGTCTGGACATGGCCGACAGACAGACGGCGCTGTGTTGAGAATGTAAAAGTGATGTTCCTCGGTCGCCTTATGTGGATACTGACTTACTGCTGTGTCGGGGAACTATCTATGTTTTATACAACAATGCTATAAATGTGTGGACTGACGTTTTAGAAAATTGTTGCTGTGAATCTTAATTGTTTTACTGCAACTGCCAAAGTGTCTATGCTTTTTGGTTTGTTATATGCCTAAACCTTGACAGTGTTTAATAAATCTGGATGTAGATGATATTTTTTGGAAAAGTAAAACGCAAACAGAAATGAGGTGTTCGATTTATTGACACAATTTGTGAAACCACAAGCAAAACAAGTTAGTAAACGATAACGTGAGCAATCACTAGTGTATTCTTAATGTCTACGGCGTCTGTTGACGTTACAAACAAGATTTATGTAATCAAAAATACATCCACAAAACTAATATCATACTTCTAATGCCGCTGTAAAAATATCGACAGATTTGCATTTTAAACACACACAGATTACCGACTTAGATCTCGATTACAAAATAAATATACCAAAGCGGAAAGTTTATAAACTTCTCCGAATTTGAAAAAAACTTGACATCGAATTAGGAGTTTGCTTACGTTTACCAAAACATTTACCTATAGAGTATAATATTGACTTGAGTTCAATAGAATAGGAATGGTATAACCGATAGGAGAGATGACAATGAAAATCCTAATAGGTCGAGATGAAAGAACGATGAGTTTTCAATAACTGCCACTTGGAGGCCAGCTATTGAAAACACCACGATTGCTCCAACAAAAGATTTTCCATTCTAAAATGAAGACATATTTTCCAAGTTTTCATATACTGATAGTTTAGCTTTACGTTATAAATTTTCTACATGGAACATTGTTACAATTTTTAAGAAGCTTGGAATCAAAATCTGTTATAGTGTAGTTTATTATTTATTGTTGTCATTTTAAAAGGTTTTGAAAGGCTTACGTAAATCATACCTTAAAATATAAACCATGGATTTGTTTAGATGGTGTAATAGCTCTATTAAAAATATTTACGCTCATATTAAATATAGGTATAAGGTATACTAGAGAATGAAAACAGATATTTGATAACATTGAAATTAGAAGGAAAAGTTCTGACTTTATTTATTACTTATTATTGGAATATTTACCCATTATATCCCGATAACTTTGATAACCCACACATATTGCTCCCTTACAACTTCTCTATATTCTCGGAACAGAGCACCCTGTACATGGTATCACTTTCTGTGCAGAAGTGTGTAAACCTATTGCCTATAAGCCACAATATTAGACTTCAAAGTGCTCCTGAGAATTCCTAATGGGAAAATCAAATAACAGTTTTCCTAGAAATCGAACGACGATCCGGCTTCTATTTGAAATTATTATGTAATCATATTGAAATGGTATTGAGCTACACATTTCCTTCATAAAACTAGTTAGTCATTGATCGTAGTTAGTGTAGTGTTATATAGCTCTTACATTTGTTGTTTTAATAAGTTGTAAAACAAAACAGAATGGAAAGTAAAAAGTATATTAAAAACTGCAACAATCTTCATTTTATGCTGAACAAAATTGTTCAGTAGCATGTACGTGCATATAATAAACATTTAGGATTCTGGAGGAGAACGTGTGACTACAAGACAGTAATAGTGGACTAATATCGTGGACGGTCATTTACGTCGAGTATACACAATGTGGAGAGTTGACACATTGTATTTCTAAACCTCAATATGTACATGTACAATGTACATTCTCCTCTCTCCAGCAACAGATTCTCAAAATGGTCGTCAAATAACTTCAACGCAACAACTACCCACGTCTACATCATTACCGTTTCCATTAACAACATCGTTTCGTTTTTGTAGCAACAATGAACGAGTTCTGACGACTGCTAAATTAACTACCATCACAGAATAAACAGGTTACAATGTAATCTGTGCTATCAAGCGCCATATCTATGTCCAGGTTGACACATTTACGAGGTCTACGACCTACTTAGAGTACATTAGAATCGTACCGCGCCACTCTAACTTTGTAAATAAGAACAGTCGCTCTCAAGTTATGAGTTGACCCAAATACGTTATAAAAATACACAAAGGATAAGGACTTATAAATTCGGCACTTATTCATTGTTGTTACGCGGACTATACACATATTGTTCGAGCTTTTGTTCGGTCCGCACAGTTACAACAAAGTTGTTTACCACACTTAAAGTCAAATAACAACAATGTTCACAGTCGTTGTAATAAATTAATCTGGAAATATATTTAACAAATAAGTTGAGCGTTAATCCGCGCGCGGGCCGCGGTTGATAACTGCTTAGCAAGGCTTTCCGCTTAATGAAAAGCCAGTGGTTGTTGGATGCGGCCCGCTTTTCTCTGCATCCTGCATTCAGCCGGCGCAGTTGCTCGGTTGCGTTTTCGAATCAACTACACTGCCTCATCACTAATGCTTACTGGCCAGTATATTATTTAAATTAGCTTTGCATTTGTGCTTTTGAACGAGTTTAAGAGCAGTACGTAATGTCACCCACGCGATTTTTTGTTTCAAATCCAAATTAAGTAAGACGACTTTTGCATTCTCGTTACAAGCTTTCGACTTGTGAAAGATGGTAGCTAGTTTGGTTGAACTACTTTTTGCGTTTTTAGACGTGAATAGGTAAAATAGTTGCGGTTGTATTATTTGCTTAAGAAATCAAGAGATTAGAGAGTTTCAAGTCCTTGGTAAGTTAATAATTGCCATTTAGCACTACTTAACAAGTGTAAGTAAATTGATATTATTCAGGTGTAAATTTTCCTCAATATGTTTATTGTAGGTAAACAATAATTTCCATCACGCAAATTTTCCATAAATTCAAAGAACAATTTTATAACCACAGCAAAAAGTGTAAATAACTGGAAAATAAAATATCGTTGGAATAATTACTCACACTGGTTTTTCGTAAAAAATATGATTATTATTGTGGCGTACTTAATGAAATCACTTCGAGATTACGCAATAATAATTATGAACAGTAATGCAGCACGTAATTATTTATGGCATTAAAATGTAATGAAGTGACAGTGTAAGGCGTACTTAATGCTTAATATTACACTTAATTAATTGACATTACTTTTGATTAAATTCTCGCACTTGTTTAATTTGCTGTCCGTTTTTGTATTAACTTAATCAATCTGTTTTTTATCTGGTACAAATTGAGTCGGCAATTAATCTAGGTATCTGAACCGAATGGAACGTTGTAAATTAAATAAAACTCAGTCATTTCAATTTTGTGGGCGTATTTGCACTTTTGACACGTGTCGCTATAAATCAATTTTTTAATATTTTCGTTTATTGGCTAATTGTCGTTTCTGTCAAGGATATAAATAAGTAACAGATTATGCTCGAGATTTTTGCAGTTTTATTATAGCTCTAGGGCACTAATCTAATTTACAATATGAATTTAATTTAGTTTATCTGTTTTATAGCACTTTAAGCGGGTATGCTTCCTAATAGAGATGTCAGAATTTAAACTGTTGAACACAAAGCTTCGGCGTTTTAGTTCGTTCGATTACTGAGTCAATTTGAAATTTCTAGTTCATTGGGCCACTGAGTCGACTTGAAATATGTGCTCAGTTTTTGTCTGTCTTTTGTAATTATGGAACGTAATACAATTAACATTACGTTAGCTGAAACAATATTAAACTTTCCAAAACCACACATATCACTACATAGTATAAAACAAAGTCGCTTTCTATGTCCCTATGTTCCTTTGTATGCTTAAATCTTTAAAACTACGCAACGGATTTTGATGCAGTTTTTTTAATAGATTGAGTGATTTAAGAGGAAGGTTTTTATGTATAATACATGCATAATATATCACCATTGCACCAATGCAAAGCTGGGGCGTGTCGCTAGTCTATTATAAAGGGGTATTAGTAGTAAAAAAACAAAAGCATTACCTACACACATTATTATACCTTAGTTTATTTTAATATTGTACATGAATAACGATTAGATGTTTATATGAATTTAAATTGGCCCATAAACATGGCGGCTCTCCTCAGACACCGTGTCAATTATAGTCACAGAAATGTAAAGAAATATAAATTAGAAAGTCGTCTATCTGGTTGTTTGGAAAGGTCAATCGTCCATATTCATTGATATTGGTAAAGCTCACATTATCTAACCGAGATAATATTGGTTTAGTTTACCCATTATTGAAAGATAAAGGTGTTGCTGTTCACTTTTAATATTGAATATATATTTATAATACTAATTAGTTTAAACGGTTTACTTACATCTCTAGTTAGCTAACTAGTAGTCGGGTATTAAAGTACTAACTAGTCAAGTTCAACTAGTTACAAGTTACGCCGGGGGCCCATAATAATTATAATCAGCATGAACTAACCAACGCGGTGAGCATCGCGCAGCTAACGCAGCAGTTACGTGAGTAAGCTTTATTTATAATCTAATGAATTTAATATGTCTTATCTAATTTAAAGTATAGGCAATATTTTTTAATGGAGAAAAATCGCATTTGTTACTATTCAGCTAACAAGGCCCATGTCGAACATTTTAAAGTAAACTTTTCAACCAATAAGTATTTATATTGTTAATACTAATTCTTTACACTTGATAACATAAAAGTATATTAAATCTAACTCTAAAAACCAATAAAACAGTTCACGAAATGTTTCTTAATAGTATTTATTTGCGGTAGTTTACGGTACCGGTACGTTTAGTGAACGAATTGCGATATTTATTGTTCCGAGCGATAGGGAAGCGGGTAATTGGGGCAGGTAAACAAAATTAACACTGTTTAGACCCGGTTTAAAATAAAGACATTTATTTAGTAAGTTTCATTTAATTTGGGATTGTTCTGGATATTGAGAGCTTGGATTTTAATTGGCTTAAGTTACTTTAGTTGTAAGATACGAGTGAATAGAATAAGATGACATAGGTTTTTCACATAATAATTTATTGAATGTCTGTCATTCCTACAAAGTTATCAAAATTTTATACTTATACGAACTTTAACTTAATAAACTTTGAGGCTGAAAATCGAGCGCTATATCTAATTAACTTAGTTCTCAAACAAACACACAATCTTAGGCTGTCATCACACAAACAAATCATATAAGTCAAAGTTTATTTCTTTCACGCCAATTTAGATTTCGTGCCGTGATAAGGGCTGTAGAAGGCGTAGAAGCCCTTCGGCTAGCAAGAGGGGACTGTAAACGAATTAGTCATTAAGTGGCTTAATATTCAATTTTAAGAAATATGGTTTTATTTGGACGAGCTTCGTCAAAATAAGTTTTTTAAAAAAGTGTAGACTTCTAGGTAACAGTAGCAAACAACTTTAATTTAAAACAAGCCACCGCAAATCAAGTTAGAAGTACTAATACAGCAATACCAACTTCAAAATGTACAATTAAACTTAGTTAAACTCGACAACTACATCAGAACTAAGCACTCAGTCAGAACGACAGGCATAGAGTGGAACTACAGATAATTAATAGTAGGTTTATGGCAAGGGAAAGTCAGGCGAACAAACATGGCGCATGGCGTTTCGTTACTCCTCTATTGTGACGAACAATGGCCGAACCACAGGCTGTCAAGCCGTCGCCGGCGCCCGCCATACAATAAGGACACGAGGTGAAAGTGTTGATCATGTCATTCAGAGAAAGACTAAACAACATCGCTCTAATGATTTACGTAATTGTTTTTTAAACAAACATTAGTTTTTATTTGAACTTTATAGTTTGTGAATGAGTACTACGGTCTTGTATGTTTGCTTTGAAAGCTAAACAAGTGTTTAAAACGTAACTATAGTTTCATAAATTGTACATTTTTTGCTACCTAAAATTAAACTTCAAAATATAACACAGAACATTGGAGAAAGCAAACAATTTTCAAGAAAAAGAAAAGTCAATGACCCCAAAAGATATTACGGAAACCTTTTACTTATAAGCAACAGAAAAACAGCTTTATCCGAGTAATTGGGGGTCCATAAGAAGTGTATTATTGGGAAGAAAGTTCCGTAGGGTCTCGAGGGTTAGTATTGTCTATAGGGAGAGTATAGAGCCTGGCTTTTGTTGAAAAAGTTCTGAAATAGAGGTCACGTGCCCTGAATTGGAGTCGGTTACGATCACGTTGCCACGATACGTAACTTGCTCAAGTAATTGGGTTATGAGAGTGCTAAATGTTCTAAGGAATCTTGTGTGTATTTTAATATGTAGTTAGAAGGTATGTGTGGTGTAGAATAGCTAGGGATATTAGAATATACGTTGAGAAGAGTTCTGTTATCATCAAGCATAAGCATACTTGAAGACAGTGACGATAACGATAAGACGTCTATAGTTTTACTGAATATGTGAACTTTACCTACATTTTATATATTAATACTAACGAAAGTTAGTAAATTGTTATATATTCAAGTGTACTGACGTAATGTATTAAAAATAGAAATGAATTAAATTCAATTGGCAAACGATGTTGTTTGTAAAATAATTTGAAAGAAGGGATTCCCGCAATAACAAACAGAATGCAAGGGGGAAATCCCCAAAACAAATGCTATTTAAAGAGCAATCGACACTTCATTTAAAGTTAATTGCGAAAAGTAATCTAGATCCAATAACATCTAATAATTAAATAGAATATCTTAACTAAAGTACATGGATTTAGAATTATAAGAACGCTTGAGATCTCTATCAGGGGTAGCATAATTGCAATTAGTGCTAGGCACTCGGCGGAAGCTCCTTTAAACAATGTTGGACGTAAATAGCGCTGTATTTGAACCCTTGAAGCTGTTCCTTGGGAGATAGGGTGTCTGAGCACTTCTTATCTTAGTGTTTATGTGATCAAGTTCACGGGTCTTAAAGGAATTTGCGCTTCGCTGTGTAAAAATGTTGACAATATTATTATTGACGTGTGGTACAAATGCTCTATTGGTTTAACTTGGGACTTTTGAAACAGTATTTGTGAATTTGTTGATTTCGAAATTGATAAAGTGTTTGGATGTTAAGAACTTAGTAGAGTATAAATAAAAGGTCTATGCAATAGACTGAAAATAAAATAATGAATGAGAACATTATTTGAAACAACATTTGTCTTCTTCGTTAGAGAATATAATTAAAATATAATAATGGGCTTTATAGTACATATATCTATTACGGAGCAGATTAAACAAGCTTATAACTACAACTACAATACATTTACTTAATAACAAAAATATAATTCACAAGATATCAAACCAACAATTCACAAACAAAAACACAATACCAAAACAAAAGCAATCCCAAAAGAAAATGATATTAAAAATACAATTTCATTACCGTTACATTGATTCGTAGTTACTCCAGCTTTGGATTACTGTCTTATTTTTTTGTGAGAAAAATATCTATTGTTGCGTCTCGAAAACGGGCAGAAAGCTACCGCACGTTTTAATTATACAGAGGAAAGGTAAATTAAAAAGCGGCCGGCCGTACCGATCGGCGTAGTAAGGAGGCTGTAAACCCGGACTCATCTCACTTAATGTTTGCTTTTTGCAAATGGCGAGCCTTTGTACAAACAATTGAACGCGAACGTAAACAAAAGATTTCATGTGTTGTCGCTGTTTGGAGTCGGACTAATGTCGACATGTGTTATTATTATAGCCATAAAGGGTTCGTTTTTCTCAGTTTCTGCATTTGAAAACGATATGGCGAATCTCTTGTCGTTTAACAAGCTTTATTGATCAAATCAAATAAATTTGGTACGTTTTTTATACGAATAATGAAATAATTATATTACTTACGTTTCTCAGATAGTTTATAGGTAAAGGTAAAGAAGATTCGCTTTTGAAAATGCCATCAAACTCGAAATCAATATCCGTTTTTAAAATACATCCATTAATTAATTACCACCAAACCTATTAAGTTAGTTAAACTAAGCTATCAAACAATACTGATACAACGTGTTTCGTTATTTTGACTATTGTTGGAAAAATATTGAATATTGATGTATGGGTATGTTATCTCGCAGTATTCAAACCACACTGTGCTACAAACCACATTGCTCACCGCAAATGCTTTGTTTACGTCAATCAGTACTTACCTACTCGTTTCAATAGTTTTTATTGCCATATTATTATAAAGTATTAGGCGATTTTACAAGGAAAAAATATTGTTGTTAAATATTTTCCTAATTCGTTTTATTCCTTCCTCCTCCTTCAATTGCACAATTTCATTCTAAGAATAGTGATGTAATGTTGCAAGTAATGAGGTAAGTATTATAGGAAATTGTGAAACCTACTATACCTAATATATCGTTTATTCAAATTTAAACCAAAAAACTTTGTTGTACTTTATTTTAATTAAGTAATGCATTCAGTGTAACTGCTATTGTTGATGACAGATCATTGAAACTTGATTGCTTTTCACATGAATGAAAGTAACAAGCGCGGCAGCTGTGTTCCAAGCGGCAATCTCGTGCCGCCCCTGCGGGATATGCGAAGGAATTGGGGAATAATTTATTGCCCAATTAGCTGCCCCTCGTTGCCCAGAAAAAATATGAAAATCAGACCTTAACTAAGCCGATAATTGCTTATTTACTGAACCCCACGAGTTCACTGGACGTGACGGACGCAAAGTATTTTTATTGGGACTTTTATTATTGGAAGCACACCGTTTGCACACGACTGTAGGTACGTTAACGTACTCCCGATATTATACGCTTATTAATTATTTCAACACAAATAACTTTGGGACTGTTAAATTAATTTTGATTTAGCTAAATGAGAATTTAATTTGCTTATTAACTTCTGTTGACAAATTAATATTGAATGGAATTGAAACGGCCAATTTATGTTGGAATAATAATCGAGAAGTGTCGCGTTGTTCGGCTTTAGTAAATTGTGTTAATTTTGGCGTTATTGTACTTAATTAGGCGCTTGTGATGCCATATTGTGGTAATAATGTGGATGGTGGTTTAATAACGATAATATTGGTGATCCACTTGTTAAACTCCCTTATTACTTATTTAGCTGCGGATTTTCTTTAAATTTCGTTGTAATTCTAACCGTCTACACAATCTCTGAATTACGATCCGGTTGAGTGTTGATGTCCCATTTTCCTTAAAGAAAAGAATGTTCGTTGAAAGAGCAATTGCTATTTAAATTAAAACAGCTTTTAAAACGAACCTCTTCCTATTACAACGTATTTAGAAAAAGGTTTTATTTTGAACAGAATCTTTACAATTCAGTGTTGTTGGTAGACAAGACAAGGAGACCTAAAAATGTTTACAAAGTACGTGTTATTGTTATCAAAATATTTGTTCATTAAGTGCTAAAGAAAAAAAGTTTCGGGTGTCAACATTTCTTGGAAAAACGACTTTATCTTAGTCTGCATCCCGTGTCCTATCTTGTTATAGAAAAAAAACATTCCTATGATCTTTTTTCTTCATTATGCTTCCCGCCTTGTTTTTCTATCGATACAGAAGTTAAGTGATAAGATAATTGATATTTATGTTCTGTAGCATTAGATTAAGAGCGGAAACAATTTTTTATTGGAGAAAGTGACGTTTGTTTGAAATACTTTCTTATTTATCTAATTAACAATCAGGCTTAGTGCAAGTTTGTTTAACGTTAACGCGATCGACACGTTTATGACGTTCAGCGCTCTTATTGGCTGCTCCAAATTATTCAACCAATCAGAGGGTTGAAAATGGTAAAGTTTCGAATGCGTTAAAGTAGAAATAAACTCGCACATAGCATTCTGGGGCCTTAGTACGAGTTTGCTTTACATTTAACGAGATCGAAACGAGAGCTAGTTCATTGGAGCCGACCAATCAGAGCGCTGAACGCAATTTTTCGTTTTCGTAAGGCAAACTCGTACTAAGGGTACTGTATAACTATAATTGGTTTAATTACCGATAAATAAACGTAAGAGAATGTGCCGGTAACTGCCTAGAATGGTTAATTATGTGTCTGACATAGATAAGTTCATGAGCCGTGATTATAACTGTCTCGGCATCTAATTGATTTCCTTGTTGTCTATTAGCTTAACCTTTAATGAGTATTGTGAAGAGTTAACGTTTTATAGATAATACATATATAGTATATATGCTTATACCAGTAATTAGTATAGTAGTGGGAGTTTGTTTTACGTAGAACAAAAACAAAACAGACGTGCGTTATGCGTTCTAATTGGTTGGTTTAGTCGTGCCGGCCAATCAGAGAGTCGAACGCGATCTCGTTAATCGTAAAAGAAACTCGTACTAAGCCCTCAGGTATGTGTATTTATATTTGTATAGTTATAGTATAGTAGTATAGTATTCATGAGTTTTATAGGTAGTAATAGTTAGCCAACAAATAAGTCTATGTATGTAGATGCCTATATAAAGCAATGGACGGAAGCGGATTGATAAAACCAAGACTATCAAAAGCCAACGTAAAATTACTTACGTCATGATATTTAACGTAAATGGGGCTTGCAAAATGAACTCCATGACTCCTCTGACTGGAAAACTCGACTAGGTCAAGGCTGGAAAATGCTTACCCAGTAAATGGCTTTTCATTATCATCAAGAACACTCTAGCGTAACTGAATGAAAATGAAACCTAACCACGTTAAAATAAAGTACAATATTTATTACCACATATTAAAAAAAAGATCATTCAATTATTGTATTTGTTAAAACAAAAATACAACAATTCCGGAACAAATGTTAACGCGTGAAATCCGAATTCCGCGCGGAGATATGCGAGCGATGTTAATATTTAATATATTTTTCATACCGTTCAATATCTGACATGGTTTTCCTTATGTATGTTTGTTTATATTCATGTTCTTCAACGCCAAATTATCACGGCATATCATATCTACTCTTCGAAAAGACATCCCTACGGTAAACTTATCCTACACGTATGACAAAATGGTCATCTGTTTTCATTATTTAGTATTCATCCTACAGTTGATGTTTTGGTAGGACAAAACTTTATAGGGTTTACAAATTACAGTCACAAGTATTAAGATTTTTTTATCAGCAATAGTCGTCTGCAGGGCAAAGACCTCCCTAACCTCCTTCCACTCGTTTTTTCGTAGAGCTTTCTGTGGTCAATCTTTTCACTTGGCTTGCCGCGATCGAAGTATAGAGATTATAATTTATTTTCTACAATTACTGTAAATGTTTGTGTAATTAGACTAACTAACTGGCACAAGTTTGCTTATCCCTAAGGCAGTAAAAAATTCAACTATACATAAAACCAAACTTCAAAAAACGTTGAAAGGATGAAGCGATCACACGACCGACAGTTGTCTGTTTTTGATTGGTACATGTCACCGATGGTTTAGATCTACGTCGAATGAATGGAGATCGCACAACGAGACAGGTATTGGCAGCACACTCGTTTTGTTTCTATCGACACACCGAATTTTGTGGCAGTTCCACTTATTCCACGAGTTTTACGAATATCAAAGATACGGAAAACATTTGATCACTTTTATTCGGAATATCGGAATATTTCGTTGAATGAATCGATCGATTGTGACCTGTGATATGAGCTTCAAACTTTTTTATCCACCATTCATTGGTTTTTTTTTCTACAACCGACTTCAAAAAGAGTTTCGGAAGTCAGTGTCACATTAGTTCAACAAAAAAAGGACACAGAAGCCGGATTTCACTTTAAAAAAGTATTGTGTTACTCTCAACCGACACCAGAGATCATGTGTTATTTAATTTTTCCCAATAAAGCATAAACGAGTATAATTTTAGATGCCATTAACGTCGGATGGTCGGCCATATTTCACGGCTCACTATCAGATAAGACAAAAGCTTTTAAAGATGTCGTATTATTGAAAATAATTCGGTTGATTGTATCGATGCGTTAATTTATGCATGTTGTTCTGAGCTTGTTTAACAATATTGTCCTTGATAAATATTGAGAAGAGGAAGGGTAAATTATGTTATTATTGAAGTGGGAGTTGACGCTAGAATTTGGTTTCGTACGATAGTCAATTCATTGACAGTGGCGCTAGTGTAGAGTTATCGGTATTCAAAATGGATAACCAAGACCACACAGCTCTACTACTACTTCAATCTTTGTCATTAAAAATAGTGATGATAAGTCACTAGCTTATGGAACATTGAATGTTATCGATATAAAAAATTATCGATTCACACGTAAACATCCTACGAGCCGGCGGCCTCCCGCTGTTGTGCTCCTGTCCCAAGTGGGTCAAGGCATCGTACTGGAGACAATAAAACTTTTTATTGCTGGAATGCAAGGCTTCGGTCGACGGATTTCAATCATTCCATTTTTAAATTCTTTTACTCGTAGACTCGTAATGTCATTTAATCGATTATTTTGCGCTGTTGATTTATCGATTCTCGGAATGTGGTTACTTGAAATTAATTAATATTTTAAATTTTAATGGACGGCTTTGTTTCTCTTGTGACTTCTAGAGATACTTTGGATACCAGAGCTACGCAATTGATATTTTCTCGAGTTCTAGTGGTTTCGTGAGATTTAAAATATGACTAAAATACAGAATTGTCCTACTATCTACTTCTACATAAGCTACCGATGAGAGAAGACGTAATGTGTAAACGTATCATTGACGTTATGCAACGAAGTGGCTCTATACATATAAATACCGATTCGGTTATGTCTACATTCAACATACTCAACTGACATATTTATAGACTCTTAAGGCCTAAAAACGATTCTAAAACATTTATTTACGGTTCCTTAATTTGACAAGGTGAAACGACATATTTTCCATAATGACATCGGTATCTTTTATAAAAATAGCTAGTAAAGTGTCCAATCCATTATTGGAAATGTCGACCAATTTGTCGATGATGAAGCCACACACACGATAGAGATCGACACCAGAATGGATATAAAAAGAAATGCAATTAATGTCGCAATGATCAATAGGTACATTTATTTTTTATTTTAGTCCGTCCGATACTCAGTATTCTAAAATAAGAATTGTTATTTATACACGCATGCGTACGTGACTGCAAAAAGGTCGTTATATGTCCTTTTCCTAATAACTTCTGGGTAAAACATTATTATAGGATTTTTTATTCATTTACGTAGCCATTCGATTGTTTCGAAACATTTAAAAAAAGAATTATGATGACAATGAAAAGAACGTAAATGGAAATAAGAAGCTTAAATGTATACTTTATATTGTTTTGTAAAATAGTTATTTGAATGGCTCGTTTAAAGATAATTTATTTCTGTATTTAAATTAAACACGGCCTCAAGTTAAATAAGTTGGTTATTAAGCTCTATGAGGAAACGAATAAAGTTATGTTAGCATCTGAAATTCGGCAGAAATCCAAGAAACTTGGATGTGATTCGCCAACTTCGGGCCCCTAAACTTATCAAAGTGATTTGGCAAAGTTTGCGTGAATTCTTTGAAGACGCCTCTGATCAAATATTCCTATGTAAAGGTAGAAATATGTACTGTATTGACACTTTTTTCAATAATACTGATGATGAATGTTGACTACCGTTTGTTTTAGTTAAAAATATTATTATTTGAGGTTTAAAAATACTTACCTTTAGATGTCGTATGCAATAAAGCGATTCTTCAAACCTTCAAATTATGAATGACCAGAAAAAATACACCCCAATAAAAAGAAACAATCGTCATCCTTCCAAACACCGAAAAAAAGCGCCACCCACACAAATGATCATGGGGTCTACTCACAAACTAATAATGATGCAAAAAATACGTTAATGCGTAACATACCATTTTAATAGAGGCTGTATGCCTCTTCTAAGCTTAAAAACCTTTTAAACCTAAACCTTATCTTGTTTTCTAACTTCTAAATGATAGTTGAAAAGTTAACATTGTCCAATTTTAACCCAGTATTGTTTGTGCACAACTAAGTACATAGAACAATGAAACAATATTCTAAGCTAGTATTTAGTTGCGGTATGGTTCGAAAGTAGTATCGGGGTTAAGCTTCAAACTGGTATCGAGGTGTATCTTACAAGAGAACTCCAGAGATGACAATACAGACTTGTTGCTGGCTTTTTGCCTACACGTTCTACAATAAGTTTTCCTTGAATAGTGTACCAGTACAGTTCACCCCACTTGACAAACAGCCGCTTTCTTTCTCAGTAAACGACACTAATAAATTATAATAAGATACGAGTCATACTCAGAATCGATATAAAACTCGATCTGAGTTTAAATCATGTTCCATGAAGTTAATATCAATATTTCACATCGTGTTAACTTTGTATTTTTTCAATTTGTTTCGAGTTGGGGCAGTTCACAGTTCGATTGTTTTGGCGTACATTCGATTATTTGTGTACAATCGGCCACAACGCGGCCAATCACATCTAAAATATTTGTTTCGAACACACTGCGCGGAAGCTAATCTCCTCTGATCCCAACATCACAATGTTTGAAGCCAGTCGGGACCGCGGTGGCACGTGTTTCGTCATTTTTATGAATAAGTAATATTTGATTGATGTTAAACAAATGGGTTTGAATGATAGCGATGAAAACGGTTCAGTATAAAACGAGGTACCTACTTAGACGTTTGTTATGCTCAGGCCAATTGTGAGTATGTTGTCTGACAATCTTTTGAAACGGGAGCGTTTGAGTGTACACTTATATGAGCATTAGTATGAAGAATTGAAGAGTATTTCAGCAAAAAGAACCATTATACAAAGTGGAACGTAATACCTAGCTTATGTTTGTTTTCATGATATTGGACGTGCTTTTCAATATTTATTTTATTAGGTATTGTGTATTGATTCTGACTTAGATATCTGGGAAAACAATATGTACTTATGAAAATATGATTTTGGACTTCTTCTGACTCTTATATGGTGACTTTGGCAAACAAAATCGAGTCAATCTAAGCATTGCGTGTAAAAAATAAAATAAACAAAATCATCACGCTCGAATCAACATTAATATGTACTCCTCGATAATAATTTGCGATACTGTTACGGTCGTTGGGTTAACTAATTTAGCGGATCCGACGATAGATGGCAGCACTCGTAAATATTTTGACAGCCCAGTTGCTGTTTGAATGCAAATGGCCGCTAATACGATTAGTTACTGGATCGGTTACAAATCACATGATGGGTCCGTACTCGTTATATAGTAAGGAAGATGGAATCCACTGGCATTATGCAACGGATTATGTACCTAATTATGTAGTACACTAGAACTAATATACTGATACAACTAACAGAGTTGGAATCTCTGAAAGTTTACTTACGTAATGCTATTCTAAAAGTTAGTATGCCGTGTTGATATTAACTTTTTGCGAGTTGTTATAAGGGATATTTTTAGTTGCAGGTTGTTGCCAGCAGACCTATTCGGGACTATATATTAAACAGAATTTATGTATAGGAATTAAGAGCAAAACTGTTACATAACATCAGACACAATTTCAGTCTCTTTAACTTTCACCTTTTCACTAAACCAAAGGAAGAGCTTTATTAAAACACAGCGCATGAAGTCAACAAAAGTGAAATAAAAATTAATTAAATTATTTTATTATAAGGTATTAACTGTTTACAAAAGATACTAAATAATGCAACAAATCACATAATAACTAACCAGCCTTGTATAAAACAATTTACAAGGATTTCAAAGAAAATTAAGGGAATTTTTAGCTATCATATCTTTTCTATTTTCCTTAGTGAATAGAACTAAATGAACCGCACTATAGACTTGTATAGGAACCCTAATTACATAGTATTCTAGGTTTCTTTTCAAAGATATAATTTGTTTGTTTGCATCGCGAAACATGGAAAATGTATTTTTCATCTCGCTGTGAAAACGAATTCGTGCTTTATTTTAAGTGCATTAAAAATGTTCATTGAATAAACATACATTCATTTTGTACGTAAATTCTAGCTACAAATAGATTTGACAAGTAATAATCTATTTTCTGATATAGAGTAGGGAAACTAAGTCCGTTGAAGAATTTCAGAACGTAAAATAAATTTTCCGTTACCGATTTGAGACATTTGAAAAAAATAATTTAAAATGAGTCATTTCAAGTTTAAGAAAACAAGGTCTAGTAAATCAATTTAACAAACAAAAGCTTGATTAGGTCTAGAATAAATTAATATTTAACAAACAAAAGCCAATGATTATGGCGATTTATAATTTTATTTTAAGAACATCTTGTTAGCAAATAAAAAAAATCGAATTTGAATTTAGAAACAAGCGTTTCGAAAAATCTCGGCGAAAATTCTCCAGCCAGTTTCATAGCTAATACCAGTAGTCGCTCACTCTAACACTATTCAATGTTCGAGAATATTCCTCAGTAGTATCAACGATCAAGTCAGGACTTAACTAACTCCTGTCAGTCCTAAGACAAGTCTTGGATTCAATAGCTCGTGTACTCCTGTCCTCACAACTTGCTATCTGCATTGGTGAGAAAGTTCGACATCTCTGTGCGTTACATTTAGGTTCCTCGTTAACTCCAACTTTTAATTGAAACACGTATGTCGAGACTAACGTTCGACGCTTCTGCATTTGAAATGTCGATCTTGAAATAATAGGGATAGAGTTGTATGTTGTTTTTAAAGTGCAATGCTGTTAAGGGTTGATTTGCAGTGTATGTGTTGTCCTCGGTGTGCACTTGATGTCATATGTAGATTACTTAGTTGAGTGTTACTACTTTATTAAACGCGAAAGTTTGTAGTTATGATTGGATATTACCTATATACGAACAAGAATGAAGAACGAGAATTCATTAAAACTGTATTTAAAGATTTCCTCGAAGATAGAAACCATTGTAAGAATCTACTTACAAAACTTTATATAAAGTAGAACAACACTTATCAGAAGTTGGGTAATTCTTTTAAAAATATGAGTAACATTCATTCGATCGCCGTTCATATCCAGCTTCTTCTAATAAACTCTCGTTAAAGTTCTGCTGTGAAGTTACGCTAGAGATTTTTCCACTCGGTGGTTATTCCGGCTAAGTAAGCTTGTAACAAATGTCCTTTGGGAACGAAAGTGTACCAACGATGTGGAGAATAACTCGTTACGTCATCACTGCACCGTGCTACTGACATCTTCCATTTTTAAAAGACAACCGTTCCATTTTTAAAATTCTAGTCGAGATGACGTTAATAAAGTTTTTATGCGCGTCATAATTACAATTTACGATGTATAGAGCTTTCTCATCGCTCCGAGTCGTGACAGATTTCCATAAGCAGTGAAGCGGATGACGACACACGCAGACGAACGAAAGCCTCGATTAAAACACATAAATAAGTAGGCTAATGATGTAGAAAATGTAAATGTGTACGTTCATTATGTTTCAAATGTTAAGGGCAGACATTTAAATTCAATGCAACGCTCTATTAAACCACGTTAATGTTTAGTTTATAGATTTATTAGTTAAATATAAATCATTAATATGGTAATAGGGACGTGTTAAAGCTTAATAATATCATCGAACATTTTTATAGAATATTCAAATAGAATTTTCCGGAAACGTAGAACAGTTTGTTTATTTAAGGGAAAATGGTATTGCATTGAATGTTCGTACGTTTATTGGTTGGCCTCGCAGTCTTCGCAGCATTATTTACAAACAAAGGAGCACAACGGCACCCCGTGCACGGATGTAACCAATTTTCCTTGTAACGATACACTCACACAGCGAGCACCAGGAGCACAAAGATCATAGGAAGCACTGCAATGAACGTAAACCATATTCATTTGTTATTAATTGAGACGTGACGAGACAACCGTCACCGCCGGCACGTACATCAACCTTATCACAACAACAATAAGGTTCATTCTGACTCCAATTGCCGCTAGGGCTGTGCTG
This sequence comes from Spodoptera frugiperda, assembly GCF_023101765.2. Lineage (NCBI taxonomy): Eukaryota > Metazoa > Arthropoda > Insecta > Lepidoptera > Noctuidae > Spodoptera > Spodoptera frugiperda. Next base: position 6,724,901 of record NC_064217.1, on the reverse strand, counting down.
ATGCTATCACGGAGAACAACAACTGTTAGCTTGTTCTCACGCCCTGTTTGTGGCTTTCAAAGCCCTGCTGTCGGTAAATATAGATTCAATAAATGTTTTGACTGTCTCTGATTGATCGGAATTTCGCAGAGTTCTGAACTGTTACCGTTTTAAACAAGTTTATTTCTCTTTAAAATACATTTATATTGTGAATTCTCGGAATGCTTTTGTGTTCCCATTTTATTTTATTTCTAGTGTTTATTGTCACTGCTGTGCTTTGAGTAGTTCACTTTGTGGTATTGTGTGGTTTGTGATGAAAAGAGTTACGAGTTGAAAAATAATATCATGAATATTAAGTTGTTTCTTTTTCTGCTTTGTTTGCCACATTATTGTGATGTAATTTTGTGCCAGTAACCTATTAGGTGACGTTGAAAAAACTAAACATTCTACTTTGTTAACTTCTTAAGTTAATTGCTTACAACTGTAGGCGAAATTGCTGAGCTTGTTTCTTTGCTTTAATATTTAAAAGTTCAAAGACCTTGAATAACAGTAGTACCAACCCTACTACACTTACAAGTAAAACAATTACAAAACTGGGAACAATATTAATTTCCACCATCCTAATTTGTATCAGCCCTACAAGACTAGACTGGCATAATTGAGACACTGAGATGACTGTTATCTATACTCCCTAGGCACAAGCAGCCACCCTATTCAGCTGAAGCACTAACTTGATGTACTATGTTGTACTTACTTGAATAAACTTATTCCGTTTCTACTAACTCAGTACTTACTAAGTTCGTACTATTACTTTGATAGTTTTGCAAGTGGAAATTGGCTTTGTATTTACATTTTATGATTGACATTCGCTTACATAAATAGAATTTAGTAGATGCGTTTTTTAGGATAATAAATACAAAGTAAGTAACATCTTTCGTACTACTTACTGACGTTATGTATGCAAAATCATTAAAAGATTAGTAAAGTATATAACGCTTTATAAAGAGTACGGTAACAAATAAGCTTTCGCATTTAGAATATTAGTTGGCATTTAAGTTATTAGGTTCATTGTTGTTTACTGAATAACTTTAAAAGTTCCTTATTGTTAATTATTATATAATGCACTCTGCGACAGACAACGCGGCGATTGTCGCGGAATGCTGCTCATGAATACGAGCCTTTAAAAGGCTTTAATCTAACCAAGATCCTCGTCAATCAGTTACGAAAGTAAGCCGATAACATACCTAATAATATAGTATGTCTCACGAAAGGTATAATAAAACTTTAAAAGTGCACATAATTTTTTGTTTAATATTTGTTAATCATAATACAGGAATGCGCTTATTTTCTTTTTAAAGTATAGGTGGGGTTTTGTTAGGTATAGAATTAGTCACAGATGTGACTTTATTTCTAAAATATTTGACACAAAGTCTGACTTTGTGTTAATACCGAGAATTCAAATATTACATTTCCACGCTTTATGTAGGTATACCATTCGCAGACAGGCAATGTTATCATACCATTCGTTCCAAGCATATTTTTTCCTTCCCACAATAAATTCGGTACATGATCACTACTAAAATCCGTAGTTCAGTGATCTCGCTGTCGAGTGATGGAATGACAACGGCACCATTC